>NW_027485357.1:0-41327 GCF_050908995.1 Andrena cerasifolii
TTACTCGTTTTACTCGTTTTACTCGTTTTACTCGTTTTACTCGTTTTTACTCGTTTTACTCGTTTTACTCGTTTTACTCGTTTTACTCGTTTTACTCGTTTTACTCGTTTACTCGTTTTACTCGTTTTACTCGTTTTACTCGTTTTACTCGTTTTTACTCGTTTTACTCGTTTTACTCGTTTTACTCGATTTACTCGTTTTACTCGATTTACTCGTTTTACTAGTTTTACTGTTACTAGTTTTACTCGTTTTACTCGTATTACTCGTTATTACTCGTTTTACTCGTTTACTCGTTTTTACTCGTTTTACTCGTTTTACTCGTTTTTACTCGTTTTACTCGTTTTACTCGTTTTACTCGTTTTACTCGATTTTACTCGATTACTCGTTTTACTCGTTTTACTCGATTTACTCGTTTTACTAGTTTTACCTGTTTTACTAGTTTTACTCGTTTTACTCGTATTACTCGTTTTACTCGTTTTACTCGTTTTACTCGTTTTACTCGTTTTACTCGTTTTGCTCGTTTTACTCGTTTTACTCGTTTTACTCGTTTTACTCGTTTTACTGTTTTACTCGTTTTACTCGTTTTACTCGTTTTACTCGATTTACTCGTTTTACTCGTTTTACTCGTTTTGCTCGTTTTACTCGTTTTGCTCGTTTTACTCGTTTTACTCGTTTTACTCGTTTACTCGTTTTACTCGTTTTACTCGTTTTACTCGTTTTACTCGTTTTACTCGTTTTACTCGTTTTACTCGTTTTACTCGTTTTACTCGTTTTACTCGTTTTACTCGTTTTACTAGTTTTACTCGTTTACTAGTTTACTAGTTTTACTAGTTTTTACTAGTTTTACTCGTTTTACTCGTTTTACTCGTTTTACTCGTTTTACTCGTTTTACTCGTTTTACTCGTTTTACTCGTTTTGCTCGTTTTGCTCGTTTTGCTCGTTTTGCTCGTTTTACTAGTTTTACTCGTTTTACTCGTATTACTCGTATTACTCGTTTTACTCGTTTTACTCGTTTTTACTCGTTTTACTCGTTTTACTAGTTTTACTCGTTTACTCGTTTTACTCGTTTTACTCGTTTTACTCGTTTTACTCGTTTTACTCGTTTTACTCGTTTACTCGTTTTACCGTTTTACTCGTTTTACTCGTTTTACTCGTTTTACTCGTTTTACTCGTTTTACTCGTTTTACTCGTTTTACTCGTTTTACTTCGTTTTACTCGTTTTACTCGTTTTACTCGTTTTACTCGTTTTACTCGTTTTACTCGTTTTACTAGTTTTACTCGTTTTTACTAGTTTTACTCGTTTTACTCGTTTTACTCGTTTTGCTCGTTTTGCTCGTTTTGCTCGTTTTGCTCGTTTTGCTCGTTTTGCTCGTTTTGCTCGTTTTGCTCGTTTTACTAGTTTTACTCGTTTACTAGTTTTACTAGTTTTACTCGTTTACTCGTTTTACTCGTTTTACTCGTTTTACTCGTTTTACTCGTTTTACTCGTTTTACTCGTTTTACTCGTTTTACTCGTTTTACTCGTTTACTCGTTTTACTCGTTTTACTCGTTTTACTAGTTTACTCGTTTGCTCGTTTTACTCGTTTTACTCGTTTTACTCGTTTTACTCGTTTTACTCGTTTTACTCGTATTACTCGTTTTACTCCTTTTACTCGTATTACTCGTTTTACTCGTTTAACTAGTTTTACTCGTTTAACTAGTTTTACTCGTTTTACTCGTTTTACTCGTTTTACTCGTTTTACTCGTTTTACTCGTTTTACTCGTTTTACTCGTTTTACTCGTTTTACTCGTTTTACTCGTTTTACTCGATTTACTCGTTTTACTCGTTTGCTCGTTTGCTCGTTTTGCTCGTTTTACTCGTTTTACTCGTTTTACTCGTTTTACTCGTTTTACTCGTTTTACTCGTTTTACTCGTTTTACTCGTTTTACTCGATTTACTCGTTTTACTCGTTTTACTCGTTTTGCTCGTTTTGCTCGTTTTGCTCGTTTTACTAGTTTTACTCGTTTTACTCGTTTTACTCGTTTTACTCGTTTTACTCGTTTTACTCGTTTTACTCGTTTTACTCGATTTACTCGATTTACTCGTTTTACTCGATTTACTAGTTTTACTAGTTTTACTAGTTTTACTAGTTTTACTCGTTTTACTCGTTTTACTCGTTTTACTCGTTTTACTCGTTTTACTCGTTTTACTCGTTTTACTCGTTTTAACTCGTTTTACTCGTTTTACTCGTTTTACTCGTTTTACTAGTTTTACTCGTTTTGCTCGTTTTACTCGTTTTACTCGTTTTACTCGTTTTACTCGTTTTACTCGTTTTACTCGTATTACTCGTTTACTCCTTTTACTCGTATTACTCGTTTTACTCGTTTAACTAGTTTTACTCGTTTAACTAGTTTTACTCGTTTTACTCGTTTTACTCGTTTTTACTCGTTTTACTCGTTTTACTCGTTTTACTCGTTTACTCGTTTTACTCGTTTTACTCGTTTTACTCGTTTTACTCGTTTTACTCGTTTTACTCGTTTACTCGTTTTACTCGTTTTACTCGCTTTACTCGTTTTACTCGCTTTACTCGTTTTACTCGTTTTACTCGTTTTACTCGTTTTACTAGTTTACTAGTTTTACTAGATTTACTCGTTTTACTCGTTTTACTCGTTTTACTCGTTTTACTCGTTTTACTCGTTTTACTCGTTTTACTCGTTTTACTCGTTTTACTCGTTTTACTCGTTTTACTCGTTTTACTCGTTTTACTCGTTTTACTCGTTTTACTCGTTTTACTCGTTTTACTCGTTTTACTCGATTTACTCGTTTTACTCGATTTACTCGTTTTACTAGTTTTACCTGTTTTACTAGTTTTACTCGTTTTACTCGTATTACTCGTATTACTCGTTTTACTCGTTTTACTCGTTTTACTCGTTTTACTCGTTTTACTCGTTTTACTCGTTTTACTCGTTTTACTCGTTTTACTCGTTTTACTCGATTTACTCGATTTACTCGATTTACTCGTTTTACTCGATTTACTCGTTTTACTAGTTTTACCTGTTTTACTAGTTTTACTCGTTTTACTCGTATTACTCGTATTACTCGTTTTACTCGTTTTACTCGTTTTACTCGTTTTACTCGTTTTACTCGTTTTACTCGTTTTACTCGTTTTACTCGTTTTACTCGTTTTACTCGTTTTACTCGATTTACTCGATTTACTCGTTTTACTCGATTTACTAGTTTTACTAGTTTTACTAGTTTTACAAGTTTTACTCGTTTTACTCGTTTTACTCGTTATACTCGTTTTACTCGTTTTACTCGTTTTACTCTTTTTACTCGTTTTACTCGTTTTACTCGTTTTACTCGTTTTACTCGTTTTACTCGTTTTACTCGTTTTGCTCGTTTTGCTCGTTTTACTCGTTTTGCTCGTTTTGCTCGTTTTGCTCGTTTTGCTCGTTTTGCTCGTTTTGCTCGTTTTACTAGTTTTACTCGTTTTACTCGTTTTACTCGTTTTACTCGTTTTACTCGTTTTACTCGTTTTACTCGTTTTACTCGTTTTACTCGTTTTACTCGTTTTACTCGTTTTACTCGTTTTACTCGTTTACTCGTTTTACTCGTTTTACTCGTTTTACTCGTTTTACTCGTTTTGCTCGTTTTACTCGTTTTGCTCGTTTTTTGCTCGTTTTGCTCGTTTTCCACGTTTTGCTCGTTTTACTCGTTTTGCTCGTTTTGCTCGTTTTGCTCGTTTTGCTCGTTTTACTCGTTTTACTCGTTTTACTCGTTTTACTCGTTTTACTCGTTTTACTCGTTTTACTCGTTTTACTCGTTTTACTCGTTTACTCGTTTTACTCGTTTTACTCGTTTTACTCGTTTTACTCGTTTTACTCGTTTTACTCGTTTTACTCGTTTTACTCGTTTTACTAGTTTTACTAGTTTTACTCGTTTTATTTCTCGTTTACTCGTTTTACTCGTTTTGCTCGTTTTGCTCGTTTTGCTCGTTTTGCTCGTTAATTTTACTCGTTTTACTCGTTTTACTCGTTTTACTCGTTTTACTCGTTTTACTCGTTTTACTCGTTTTACTCGTTTTACTCGTTTTACTCGTTTTACTCGTTTTACTCGTTTTACTCGTTTTCCTCGTTTTGCTCGTTTTGCTCGTTTTGCTCGTTTTGCTCGTTTTGCTCGTTTTGCTAGTTTTACTCGTTTTACTCGTTTTACTCGTTTTTTACTCGTTTTACTCGTTTTACTCGTTTACTCGTTTTACTCGTTTTACTCGTTTTACTCGTTTTACTCGTTTTACTCGTTTTACTCGTTTTACTCGTTTTACTCGTTTTACTCGTTTTACTCGTTTTACTCGTTTTACTCGTTTTACTCGTTTTACTCGTTTACTCGTTTTACTCGTTTTACTCGTTTTACTCGTTTTACTCGTTTTACTCGTTTTACTCGTTTTACTCGTTTTACTCGTTTACTCGTTTACTCGTTTTACTCGTTTTACTCGTTTTACTCGTTTTACTCGTTTTACTCGTTTTACTCGTTTTACTCGTTTTACTCGTTTTACTCGTTTTACTAGTTTTACTCGTTTTACTCGTTTTACTCGTTTTACTCGTTTTACTCGTTTTACTCGTTTTACTCGTTTTACTCGTTTTACTCGTTTTACTAGTTTTACTAGTTTTACTCGTTTACTCGTTTTACTCGTTTTACTCGTTTTACTCGTTTTACTCGTTTTACTCGTTTTACTCGTTTTACTCGTTTTACTCGTTTTACTCGCTTTACTCGTTTTACTAGTTTACTCGTTTTACTAGTTTTTACTAGTTTTACTCGTTTTACTCGTTTTACTCGTTTTACTCGTTTTACTCGTTTTACTCGTTTTACTCGTTTTACTCGTTTTACTCGTTTTACTCGTTTTACTCGTTTTACTCGTTTTACTCGTTTTACTCGATTTACTCGTTTTACTCGATTTACTCGTTTTACTAGTTTTACTAGTTTTACTCGTTTTACTAGTTTTACTCGTTTTACTCGTATTACTCGTATTACTCGTATTACTCGTTTTACTCGTTTTACTCGTTTTACTCGTTTTACTCGTTTTACTCGTTTTACTCGTTTTACTGGTTTTACTCGTTTTACTCGTTTTACTCGTTTTACTCGTTTTACTCGTTTTACTCGTTTTACTCGTTTTGCTCGTTTTGCTCGTTTTGCTCGTTTTGCTCGTTTTGCTCGTTTTGCTCGTTTTACTAGTTTTACTCGTTTTACTAGTTTTACTAGTTTTACTCGTTTTACTCGTTTTACTCGTTTTACTCGTTTTACTCGTTTTACTCGTTTTACTCGTTTACTCGTTTTACTCGTTTTACTCGTTTTACTCGTTTTGCTCGTTTTGCTCGTTTTGCTCGTTTTGCTCGTTTTGCTCGTTTTACTCGTTTACTAGTTTACTCGTTTTACTCGTTTTACTCGTTTTACTCGATTTACTCGATTTACTCGTTTTACTCGTTTTACTCGTTTACTCGTTTTACTCGTTTTACTCGTTTTTACTCGTTTTACTCGTTTTACTCGTTTTACTAGTTTTACACGTTTTACACGTTTTACTCGTTTTACTCGTTTTACTCGTTTTACTCGTTTTACTCGTTTTACTCGTTTTACTCGTTTTACTCGTTTTACTCGTTTTACTCGTTTTACTCGTTTTACTCGTTTTACTCGTTTTACTAGTTTTACTCGTTTTACTAGTTTTACTCGTTTTGCTCGTTTTACACGTTTTGCTCGTTTTACTCGTTTTGCTCGTTTTGCTCGTTTTGCTCGTTTTACTCGTTTTACTCGTTTTACTCGTTTTACTCGTTTTACTCGTTTTACTCGTTTTACTCGTTTTACTCGTTTTACTCGTTTTACTCGTTTTACTCGTTTTACTCGTATTACTCGTTTTACTCCTTTTACTCGTATTACTCGTTTTACTCGTTTAACTAGTTTTACTCGTTTAACTAGTTTTACTCGTTTTACTCGTTTTACTCGTTTTACTCGTTTTACTCGTTTTACTCGTTTTACTCGTTTTACTCGTTTTACTCGTTTTACTCGTTTTACTCGTTTTACTCGTTTTACTCGATTTACTCGTTTTACTCGATTTACTCGTTTTACTAGTTTTACTAGTTTTACCTGTTTTACTAGTTTTACTCGTTTTACTCGTATTACTCGTATTACTCGTTTTACTCGTTTTACTCGTTTTACTCGTTTTACTCGTTTTACTCGTTTTACTCGTTTTACTCGTTTTACTCGTTTTACTCGTTTTACTCGTTTTACTCGATTTACTCGATTTACTCGTTTTACTCGATTTACTAGTTTTACTAGTTTTACTAGTTTTACTAGTTTTACTCGTTTTACTCGTTTTACTCGTTATACTCGTTATACTCGTTTTACTCGTTTTACTCGTTTTACTCGTTTTACTCGTTTTACTCGTTTTACTCGTTTTACTCGTTTTACTCGTTTTGCTCGTTTTGCTCGTTTTGCTCGTTTTACTCGTTTTGCTCGTTTTGCTCGTTTTGCTCGTTTTGCTCGTTTTGCTCGTTTTACTCGTTTTACTCGTTTTACTCGTTTTACTCGTTTTACTCGTTTTACTCGTTTTACTCGTTTTACTCGTTTTACTCGTTTTACTCGTTTTACTCGTTTTACTCGTTTTACTCGTTTTACTCGATTTACTCGTTTTACTCGTTTTACTCGATTTACTCGTTTTACTAGTTTTACTAGTTTTACTCGTTTTACTAGTTTTACTCGTTTTACTCGTATTACTCGTATTACTCGTTTTACTCGTTTTACTCGTTTTACTCGTTTTACTCGTTTTACTCGTTTTACTCGTTTTACTCGTTTTACTCGTTTTACTCGTTTTACTCGTTTTACTCGTTTTACTCGTTTTACTCGTTTTACTCGTTTTACTCGTTTTACTCGTTTTACTCGTTTTGCTCGTTTTGCTCGTTTTGCTCGTTTTGCTCGTTTTGCTCGTTTTACTCGTTTTACTCGTTTTACTCGTTTTACTCGTTTTACTCGTTTTACTCGTTTTACTCGTTTTACTCGTTTTACTCGATTTACTCGTTTTACTCGTTTTACTCGTTTTGCTCGTTTTACTCGTTTTGCTCGTTTTACTCGTTTTACTCGTTTTACTCGTTTTACTCGTTTTACTCGTTTTACTCGTTTTACTCGTTTTACTCGTTTTACTCGTTTTACTCGTTTTACTCGTTTTACTCGTTTTACTCGTTTTACTCGTTTTACTCGTTTTACTAGTTTTACTCGTTTTACTAGTTTTACTAGTTTTACTAGTTTTACTAGTTTTACTCGTTTTACTCGTTTTACTCGTTTTACTCGTTTTACTCGTTTTACTCGTTTTACTCGTTTTACTCGTTTTGCTCGTTTTGCTCGTTTTGCTCGTTTTGCTCGTTTTACTAGTTTTACTCGTTTTACTCGTATTACTCGTATTACTCGTTTTACTCGTTTTACTCGTTTTACTCGTTTTACTCGTTTTACTAGTTTTACTCGTTTTACTCGTTTTACTCGTTTTACTCGTTTTACTCGTTTTACTCGTTTTACTCGTTTTACTCGTTTTACTCGTTTTACGCGTTTTACTCGTTTTACTCGTTTTACTCGTTTTACTCGTTTTACTCGTTTTACTCGTTTTACTCGTTTTACTCGTTTTACTCGTTTTACTCGTTTTACTCGTTTTACTCGTTTTACTCGTTTTACTCGTTTTACTAGTTTTACTCGTTTTACTAGTTTTACTCGTTTTACTCGTTTTACTCGTTTTGCTCGTTTTGCTCGTTTTGCTCGTTTTGCTCGTTTTGCTCGTTTTGCTCGTTTTGCTCGTTTTGCTCGTTTTGCTCGTTTTACTAGTTTTACTCGTTTTACTAGTTTTACTAGTTTTACTCGTTTTACTCGTTTTACTCGTTTTACTCGTTTTACTCGTTTTACTCGTTTTACTCGTTTTACTCGTTTTACTCGTTTTACTCGTTTTACTCGTTTTACTCGTTTTACTCGTTTTACTAGTTTTACTCGTTTTGCTCGTTTTACTCGTTTTACTCGTTTTACTCGTTTTACTCGTTTTACTCGTTTTACTCGTATTACTCGTTTTACTCCTTTTACTCGTATTACTCGTTTTACTCGTTTAACTAGTTTTACTCGTTTAACTAGTTTTACTCGTTTTACTCGTTTTACTCGTTTTACTCGTTTTACTCGTTTTACTCGTTTTACTCGTTTTACTCGTTTTACTCGTTTTACTCGTTTTACTCGTTTTACTCGATTTACTCGTTTTACTCGTTTTGCTCGTTTTGCTCGTTTTGCTCGTTTTACTCGTTTTACTCGTTTTACTCGTTTTACTCGTTTTACTCGTTTTACTCGTTTTACTCGTTTTACTCGTTTTACTCGATTTACTCGTTTTACTCGTTTTACTCGTTTTGCTCGTTTTGCTCGTTTTGCTCGTTTTACTAGTTTTACTCGTTTTACTCGTTTTACTCGTTTTACTCGTTTTACTCGTTTTACTCGTTTTACTCGTTTTACTCGATTTACTCGATTTACTCGTTTTACTCGATTTACTAGTTTTACTAGTTTTACTAGTTTTACTAGTTTTACTCGTTTTACTCGTTTTACTCGTTTTACTCGTTTTACTCGTTTTACTCGTTTTACTCGTTTTACTCGTTTTACTCGTTTTACTCGTTTTACTCGTTTTACTCGTTTTACTCGTTTTACTCGTTTTGCTCGTTATACTCGTTATGCTCGTTTTGCTCGTTTTACTCGTTTTGCTCGTTTTGCTCGTTTTGCTCGTTTTGCTCGTTTTGCTCGTTTTACTAGTTTTACTCGTTTTACTCGTTTTACTCGTTTTACTCGTTTTACTCGTTTT
Source organism: Andrena cerasifolii (assembly GCF_050908995.1). NCBI lineage: Eukaryota > Metazoa > Arthropoda > Insecta > Hymenoptera > Andrenidae > Andrena > Andrena cerasifolii. The sequence goes on from NW_027485357.1 coordinate 8,838, forward strand.
ACTCGTTTTACTCGTTTTACTCGTTTTACTCGTTTTACTCGTTTTGCTCGTTTTGCTCGTTTTGCTCGTTTTACTCGTTTTACTCGTTTTGCTCGTTTTGCTCGTTTTACTCGTTTTACTCGTTTTACTCGTTTTACTCGATTTACTCGTTTTACTCGTTTTACTCGTTTTACTCGTTTTACTCGTTTTACTAGTTTTACTAGTTTTACTCGTTTTACTCGTTTTACTCGTTTTACTCGTTTTACTCGTTTTACTCGTTTTACTCGTTTTACTCGTTTTACTCGTTTTACTCGTTTTACTCGCTTTACTCGTTTTACTCGCTTTACTCGTTTTACTCGTTTTACTCGTTTTACTCGTTTTACTAGTTTTACTAGTTTTACTAGATTTACTCGTTTTACTCGTTTTACTCGTTTTACTCGTTTTACTCGTTTTACTCGTTTTACTCGTTTTACTCGTTTTACTCGTTTTACTCGTTTTACTCGTTTTACTCGTTTTACTCGTTTTACTCGTTTTACTCGTTTTACTCGTTTTACTCGTTTTACTCGATTTACTCGTTTTACTCGATTTACTCGTTTTACTAGTTTTACCTGTTTTACTAGTTTTACTCGTTTTACTCGTATTACTCGTATTACTCGTTTTACTCGTTTTACTCGTTTTACTCGTTTTACTCGTTTTACTCGTTTTACTCGTTTTACTCGTTTTACTCGTTTTACTCGTTTTACTCGATTTACTCGATTTACTCGATTTACTCGTTTTACTCGATTTACTCGTTTTACTAGTTTTACCTGTTTTACTAGTTTTACTCGTTTTACTCGTATTACTCGTATTACTCGTTTTACTCGTTTTACTCGTTTTACTCGTTTTACTCGTTTTACTCGTTTTACTCGTTTTACTCGTTTTACTCGTTTTACTCGTTTTACTCGATTTACTCGATTTACTCGTTTTACTCGATTTACTAGTTTTACTAGTTTTACTAGTTTTACAAGTTTTACTCGTTTTACTCGTTTTACTCGTTATACTCGTTTTACTCGTTTTACTCGTTTTACTCTTTTTACTCGTTTTACTCGTTTTACTCGTTTTACTCGTTTTACTCGTTTTACTCGTTTTACTCGTTTTGCTCGTTTTGCTCGTTTTACTCGTTTTGCTCGTTTTGCTCGTTTTGCTCGTTTTGCTCGTTTTGCTCGTTTTGCTCGTTTTACTAGTTTTACTCGTTTTACTCGTTTTACTCGTTTTACTCGTTTTACTCGTTTTACTCGTTTTACTCGTTTTACTCGTTTTACTCGTTTTACTCGTTTTACTCGTTTTACTCGTTTTACTCGTTTTACTCGTTTTACTCGTTTTACTCGTTTTACTCGTTTTACTCGTTTTGCTCGTTTTACTCGTTTTGCTCGTTTTGCTCGTTTTGCTCGTTTTCCACGTTTTGCTCGTTTTACTCGTTTTGCTCGTTTTGCTCGTTTTGCTCGTTTTGCTCGTTTTACTCGTTTTACTCGTTTTACTCGTTTTACTCGTTTTACTCGTTTTACTCGTTTTACTCGTTTTACACGTTTTACTCGTTTTACTCGTTTTACTCGTTTTACTCGTTTTACTCGTTTTACTCGTTTTACTCGTTTTACTCGTTTTACTCGTTTTACTCGTTTTACTAGTTTTACTAGTTTTACTCGTTTTACTCGTTTTACTCGTTTTACTCGTTTTGCTCGTTTTGCTCGTTTTGCTCGTTTTACTAGTTTTACTCGTTTTACTCGTTTTACTAGTTTTACTCGTTTTACTCGTTTTACTCGTTTTACTCGTTTTACTCGTTTTACTCGTTTTACTCGTTTTACTCGTTTTCCTCGTTTTCCTCGTTTTGCTCGTTTTGCTCGTTTTGCTCGTTTTGCTCGTTTTGCTCGTTTTACTAGTTTTACTCGTTTTACTCGTTTTACTCGTTTTACTCGTTTTACTCGTTTTACTCGTTTTACTCGTTTTACTCGTTTTACTCGTTTTACTCGTTTTACTCGTTTTACTCGTTTTACTCGTTTTACTCGTTTTACTCGTTTTACTCGTTTTACTCGTTTTACTCGTTTTACTCGTTTTACTCGTTTTACTCGTTTTACTCGTTTTACTCGTTTTACTCGTTTTACTCGTTTTACTCGTTTTACTCGTTTTACTCGTTTTACTCGTTTTACTCGTTTTACTCGTTTTACTCGTTTTACTCGTTTTACTCGTTTTACTCGTTTTACTCGTTTTACTCGTTTTACTCGTTTTACTCGTTTTACTCGTTTTACTCGTTTTACTAGTTTTACTAGTTTTACTCGTTTTACTCGTTTTACTCGTTTTACTCGTTTTACTCGTTTTACTCGTTTTACTCGTTTTACTCGTTTTACTCGTTTTACTAGTTTTACTAGTTTTACTCGTTTTACTCGTTTTACTCGTTTTACTCGTTTTACTCGTTTTACTCGTTTTACTCGTTTTACTCGTTTTACTCGTTTTACTCGTTTTACTCGCTTTACTCGTTTTACTAGTTTTACTCGTTTTACTAGTTTTACTAGATTTACTCGTTTTACTCGTTTTACTCGTTTTACTCGTTTTACTCGTTTTACTCGTTTTACTCGTTTTACTCGTTTTACTCGTTTTACTCGTTTTACTCGTTTTACTCGTTTTACTCGTTTTACTCGATTTACTCGTTTTACTCGATTTACTCGTTTTACTAGTTTTACTAGTTTTACTCGTTTTACTAGTTTTACTCGTTTTACTCGTATTACTCGTATTACTCGTATTACTCGTTTTACTCGTTTTACTCGTTTTACTCGTTTTACTCGTTTTACTCGTTTTACTCGTTTTACTCGTTTTACTGGTTTTACTCGTTTTACTCGTTTTACTCGTTTTACTCGTTTTACTCGTTTTACTCGTTTTGCTCGTTTTGCTCGTTTTGCTCGTTTTGCTCGTTTTGCTCGTTTTGCTCGTTTTACTAGTTTTACTCGTTTTACTAGTTTTACTAGTTTTACTCGTTTTACTCGTTTTACTCGTTTTACTCGTTTTACTCGTTTTACTCGTTTTACTCGTTTTACTCGTTTTACTCGTTTTACTCGTTTTACTCGTTTTGCTCGTTTTGCTCGTTTTGCTCGTTTTGCTCGTTTTGCTCGTTTTACTCGTTTTACTAGTTTTACTCGTTTTACTCGTTTTACTCGTTTTACTCGATTTACTCGATTTACTCGTTTTACTCGTTTTACTCGTTTTACTCGTTTTACTCGTTTTACTCGTTTTACTCGTTTTACTCGTTTTACTCGTTTTACTAGTTTTACACGTTTTACACGTTTTACTCGTTTTACTCGTTTTACTCGTTTTACTCGTTTTACTCGTTTTACTCGTTTTACTCGTTTTACTCGTTTTACTCGTTTTACTCGTTTTACTCGTTTTACTCGTTTTACTAGTTTTACTCGTTTTACTAGTTTTACTCGTTTTGCTCGTTTTACACGTTTTGCTCGTTTTACTCGTTTTGCTCGTTTTGCTCGTTTTGCTCGTTTTACTCGTTTTACTCGTTTTACTCGTTTTACTCGTTTTACTCGTTTTACTCGTTTTACTCGTTTTACTCGTTTTACTCGTTTTACTCGTTTTACTCGTTTTACTCGTTTTACTCGTTTTACTCGTATTACTCGTTTTACTCCTTTTACTCGTATTACTCGTTTTACTCGTTTAACTAGTTTTACTCGTTTAACTAGTTTTACTCGTTTTACTCGTTTTACTCGTTTTACTCGTTTTACTCGTTTTACTCGTTTTACTCGTTTTACTCGTTTTACTCGTTTTACTCGTTTTACTCGTTTTACTCGTTTTACTCGATTTACTCGTTTTACTCGTTTTGCTCGTTTTGCTCGTTTTACTCGTTTTACTCGTTTTACTCGTTTTACTCGTTTTACTCGTTTTACTCGTTTTACTCGTTTTACTCGTTTTACTCGTTTTACTCGATTTACTCGTTTTACTCGTTTTACTCGTTTTACTCGTTTTACTCGTTTTACTCGTTTTACTCGTTTTACTCGTTTTACTCGTTTTACTCGTTTTACTCGTTTTACTCGTTTTACTCGTTTTACTCGTTTTACTCGTTTTACTCGTTTTACTCGTTTTACTCGTTTTACTCGTTTTACTCGATTTACTCGATTTACTCGTTTTACTCGATTTACTAGTTTTACTAGTTTTACTAGTTTTACTAGTTTTACTCGTTTTACTCGTTTTACTCGTTTTACTCGTTTTACTCGTTTTACTCGTTTTACTCGTTTTACTCGTTTTACTCGTTTTACTCGTTTTACTCGTTTTACTCGTTTTACTCGTTTTACTCGTTTTACTCGTTTTACTCGTTTTACTCGTTTTGCTCGTTTTGCTCGTTTTGCTCGTTATACTCGTTTTGCTCGTTTTACTCGTTTTGCTCGTTTTGCTCGTTTTGCTCGTTTTGCTCGTTTTGCTCGTTTTACTAGTTTTACTCGTTTTACTCGTTTTACTCGTTTTACTCGTTTTACTCGTTTTACTCGTTTTACTCGTTTTACTCGTTTTGCTCGTTTTGCTCGTTTTGCTCGTTTTACTCGTTTTACTCGTTTTGCTCGTTTTGCTCGTTTTACTCGTTTTGCTCGTTTTACTCGTTTTACTCGTTTTACTCGTTTTACTCGTTTTACTCGTTTTACTCGTTTTACTCGTTTTACTCGTTTTACTCGTTTTACTCGTTTTGCTCGTTTTGCTCGTTTTGCTCGTTTTACTAGTTTTACTCGTTTTACTCGTTTTACTCGTTTTACTCGTTTTACTCGTTTTACTCGTTTTACTCGTTTTGCTCGTTTTGCTCGTTTTGCTCGTTTTACTCGTTTTACTCGTTTTGCTCGTTTTGCTCGTTTTACTCGTTTTGCTCGTTTTACTCGTTTTACTCGTTTTACTCGTTTTACTCGTTTTACTCGTTTTACTCGTTTTACTCGTTTTACTCGTTTTACTCGTTTTACTCGCTTTACTCGTTTTACTCGCTTTACTCGTTTTACTCGTTTTACTCGTTTTACTCGTTTTACTAGTTTTACTAGTTTTACTAGATTTACTCGTTTTACTCGTTTTACTCGTTTTACTCGTTTTACTCGTTTTACTCGTTTTACTCGTTTTACTCGTTTTACTCGTTTTACTCGTTTTACTCGTTTTACTCGTTTTACTCGTTTTACTCGTTTTACTCGTTTTACTCGTTTTACTCGTTTTACTCGATTTACTCGTTTTACTCGATTTACTCGTTTTACTAGTTTTACCTGTTTTACTAGTTTTACTCGTTTTACTCGTATTACTCGTATTACTCGTTTTACTCGTTTTACTCGTTTTACTCGTTTTGCTCGTTTTGCTCGTTTTGCTCGTTTTGCTCGTTTTGCTCGTTTTACACGTTTTGCTCGTTTTGCTCGTTTTGCTCGTTTTGCTCGTTTTACTCGTTTTACTCGTTTTACTCGTTTTACTCGTTTTACTCGTTTTACTCGTTTTACTCGTTTTACTCGTTATACTCGTTTTACTCGTTTTACTCGTTTTACTCGTTTTACTCGTTTTACTCGTTTTACTCGTTTTACTCGTTTTACTCGTTTTACTCGTTTTACTCGTCTTACTCGTTTTACTCGTCTTACTCGTTTTACTCGTCTTACTCGTCTTACTCGTTTTACTCGTTTTACTCGTTTTACTCGTTTTACTCGTTTTACTCGTTTTACTCGTTTTACTCGTTTTACTCGTTTTACTCGTTTTACTCGTTTTACTCGTTTTACTCGTTTTACTCGTTTTACTCGTTTTACTCGTTTTACTCGTTTTACTCGTTTTACTCGTTTTACTCGTTTTACTCGTTTTACTCGTTTTACTCGTTTTACTCGTTTTACTCGTTTTACTCGTTTTACTCGTTTTACTCGTTTTACTCGTTTTACTCGTTTTACTCGTTTTACTCGTTTTACTCGTTTTACTCGTTTTACTCGTTTTACTCGTTTTACTCGTTTTGCTCGTTTTGCTCGTTTTGCTCGTTTTGCTCGTTTTGCTCGTTTTGCTCGTTTTGCTCGTTTTACTCGTTTTACTCGTTTTACTCGTTTTACTCGTTTTACTCGTTTTACTCGTTTTACTCGTTTTACTCGTTTTACTCGTTTTACTCGTTTTACTCGTTTTACTCGTTTTACTCGATTTACTCGTTTTACTAGTTTTACTAGTTTTACTCGTTTTACTAGTTTTACTCGTTTTACTCGTATTACTCGTATTACTCGTTTTACTCGTTTTACTCGTTTTACTCGTTTTACTCGTTTTACTCGTTTTACTCGTTTTACTGGTTTTACTGGTTTTACTCGTTTTACTCGTTTTACTCGTTTTACTCGTTTTACTCGATTTACTCGTTTTACTCGTTTTGCTCGTTTTGCTCGTTTTGCTCGTTTTACTCGTTTTGCTCGTTTTGCTCGTTTTACTCGTTTTGCTCGTTTTACTCGTTTTACTCGATTTACTAGTTTTACTAGTTTTACTCGCTTTACTCGTTTTCCTCGTTTTACTCGTTTTACTCGTTTTACTCGTTTTACTCGTTTTACTCGTTTTACTCGTTTTACTCGTTTTGCTCGTTTTGCTCGTTTTGCTCGTTTTGCTCGTTTTGCTCGTTTTGCTCGTTTTGCTCGTTTTACTAGTTTTACTCGTTTTACTCGTTTTACTCGTTTTACTCGTTTTACTCGTTTTACTCGTTTTACTCGTTTTACTCGTTTTACTCGTTTTACTCGTTTTACTCGTTTTACTCGTTTTACTCGTTTTACTCGTTTTACTCGTTTTACTCGTTTTACTCGTTTTACTCGTTTTACTCGTTTTACTCGTTTTACTCGTTTTACTCGTTTTACTCGTTTTACTCGTTTTACTCGTTTTACTCGTTTTACTCGTTTTACTCGTTTTACTCGTTTTACTCGTTTTACTCGTTTTACTCGTTTTACTCGTTTTACTCGTTTTACTCGTTTTACTAGTTTTACTAGTTTTACTAGTTTTACTCGTTTTACTCGTTTTACTCGTTTTACTCGTTTTACTCGTTTTACTCGTTTTACTCGTTTTACTAGTTTTACTCGTTTTACTCGTTTTACTCGTTTTACTCGTTTTACTCGTTTTACTCGTTTTACTCGTTTTACTCGTTTTACTCGTTTTACTCGTTTTACTCGTTTTACTCGTTTTACTCGTTTTACTCGCTTTACTCGTTTTACTCGTTTTACTAGTTTTACTCGTTTTACTAGTTTTACTAGTTTTACTAGATTTACTCGTTTTACTCGTTTTACTCGTTTTACTCGTTTTACTCGTTTTACTCGTTTTACTCGTTTTACTCGTTTTACTCGTTTTACTCGTTTTACTCGTTTTACTCGATTTACTCGTTTTACTCGATTTACTCGTTTTACTAGTTTTACTAGTTTTACTCGTTTTACTAGTTTTACTCGTTTTACTCGTATTACTCGTTTTACTCGTTTTACTCGTTTTACTCGTTTTACTCGTTTTACTCGTTTTACTGGTTTTACTGGTTTTACTGGTTTTACTGGTTTTACTCGTTTTACTCGTTTTACTCGTTTTACTCGTTTTACTCGTTTTGCTCGTTTTGCTCGTTTTGCTCGTTTTGCTCGTTTTGCTCGTTTTGCTCGTTTTGCTCGTTTTACTAGTTTTACTCGTTTTACTAGTTTTACTAGTTTTACTCGTTTTACTCGTTTTACTCGTTTTACTCGTTTTACTCGTTTTACTCGTTTTACTCGTTTTACTCGTTTTACTCGTTTTACTCGTTTTACTCGTTTTGCTCGTTTTGCTCGTTTTACTCGTTTTACTCGTTTTACTCGTTTTACTCGTTTTACTCGATTTACTCGATTTACTCGTTTTACTCGATTTACTAGTTTTACTAGTTTTACTAGTTTTACTCGTTTTACTCGTTTTACTCGTTATACTCGTTTTACTCGTTTTACTCGTTTTACTCGTTTTACTCGTTTTACTCGTTTTACTCGTTTTACTCGTTTTACTCGTTTTACTCGTTTTACTCGTTTTACTCGTTTTACTCGTTTTACTCGTTTTACTCGTTTTACTCGTTTTACTCGTTTTACTCGTTTTACTCGTTTTACTCGATTTACTCGATTTACTCGTTTTACTCGATTTACTCGATTTACTCGTTTTACTAGTTTACTATTTTTATCCGTTTTACTAGTTTTACTCGTTTTACTCGTATTACTCGTTTTACTCGTTTTACTCGTTTTACTCGTTTTACTCGTCTTTACTCGTTTTACTCGTTTTACTCGTTTTACTCGTTTTACTCGTTTTACTGGTTTTACTCGTTTTACTCGTTTTACTCGTTTTACTCGTTTTACTCGTTTTGCTCGTTTTGCTCGTTTTACTCGTTTTGCTCGTTTTACTCGTTTTGCTCGTTTTGCTCGTTTTGCTCGTTTTGCTCGTTTTGCTCGTTTTGCTCGTTTTGCTCGTTTTGCTCGTTTTACTAGTTTTACTCGTTTTACTCGTTTTACTCGTTTTACTAGTTTTACTCGTTTTACTCGTTTTACTCGTTTTACTCGTTTTACTCGTTTTGCTCGTTTTGCTCGTTTTGCTCGTTTTGCTCGTTTTGCTCGTTTTGCTCGTTTTGCTCGTTTTACTAGTTTTACTCGTTTTACTCGTTTTACTCGTTTTACTCGTTTTACTCGTTTTACTCGTTTTACTCGTTTTACTCGTTTTACTCGTTTTACTCGTTTTACTCGTTTTACTCGTTTTACTCGTTTTACTCGTTTTACTCGTTTTACTCGTTTTACTCGTTTTACTCGTTTTACTCGTTTTACTCGTTTTACTCGTTTTACTCGTTTTACTCGTTTTACTCGTTTTACTCGTTTTACTCGTTTTACTCGTTTTACTCGTTTTACTCGTTTTACTCGTTTTACTCGTTTTACTCGTTTTACTCGTTTTACTCGTTTTACTCGTTTTACTCGTTTTACTCGTTTTACTCGTTTTACTCGTTTTACTAGTTTTACTAGTTTTACTCGTTTTACTCGTTTTACTCGTTTTACTCGTTTTACTCGTTTTACTCGTTTTACTCGTTTTACTCGTTTTACTCGTTTTACTCGTTTTACTCGTTTTACTCGTTTTACTCGTTTTACTCGTTTTACTCGTTTTACTCGTTTTACTCGTTTTACTCGTTTTGCTCGTTTTGCTCGTTTTACACGTTTTACACGTTTTGCTCGTTTTGCTCGTTTTGCTCGTTTTGCTCGTTTTGCTCGTTTTGCTCGTTTTGCTCGTTTTGCTCGTTTTGCTCGTTTTGCTCGTTTTACTCGTTTTACTCGTTTTACTCGTTTTACTCGTTTTACTCGTTTTACTCGTTTTACTCGTTTTGCTCGTTTTGCTCGTTTTGCTCGTTTTGCTCGTTTTACTCGTTTTACTCGTTTTACTCGTTTTACTCGTTTTACTCGTTTTACTCGTTTTACTCGTTTTACTCGTTTTACTCGTCTTACTCGTCTTACTCGTCTTACTCGTTTTACTCGTTTTACTCGTTTTACTCGTTTTACTCGTTTTACTCGTTTTACTCGTTTTACTCGTTTTACTCGTTTTACTCGTTTTACTCGTTTTACTCGTTTTACTCGTTTTACTCGTTTTACTAGTTTTACTAGTTTTACTAGTTTTACTCGTTTTACTCGTTTTACTCGTTTTACTCGTTTTACTCGTTTTACTCGTTTTACTCGTTTTACTCGTTTTACTCGTTTTACTCGTTTTACTCGCTTTACTCGTTTTACTCGTTTTACTAGTTTTACTCGTTTTACTAGATTTACTCGTTTTACTCGTTTTACTCGTTTTACTCGTTTTACTCGTTTTACTCGTTTTACTCGTTTTACTCGTTTTACTCGTTTTACTCGTTTTACTCGTTTTACTCGTTTTACTCGTTTTACTCGATTTACTCGATTTACTCGTTTTACTCGATTTACTCGTTTTACTAGTTTTACTAGTTTTACTCGTTTTACTAGTTTTACTCGTTTTACTCGTATTACTCGTATTACTCGTTTTACTCGTTTTACTCGTTTTACTCGTTTTACTCGTTTTACTCGTTTTACTCGTTTTACTGGTTTTACTCGTTTTACTCGTTTTACTCGTTTTACTCGTTTTACTCGTTTTACTCGTTTTACTCGTTTTCCTCGTTTTGCTCGTTTTACTCGTTTTGCTCGTTTTGCTCGTTTTGCTCGTTTTGCTCGTTTTGCTCGTTTTGCTCGTTTTGCTCGTTTTACTAGTTTTACTCGTTTTACTCGTTTTACTAGTTTTACTAGTTTTACTCGTTTTACTCGTTTTACTCGTTTTACTCGTTTTACTCGTTTTACTCGTTTTACTCGTTTTACTCGTTTTACTCGTTTTGCTCGTTTTGCTCGTTTTGCTCGTTTTGCTCGTTTTGCTCGTTTTGCTCGTTTTGCTCGTTTTACTAGTTTTACTCGTTTTACTCGTTTTACTCGTTTTACTCGTTTTACTAGTTTTACTAGTTTTACTCGTTTTACTCGTTTTACTCGTTTTACTCGTTTTACTCGTTTTACTCGTTTTACTCGTTTTACTCGTTTTACTCGTTTTACTCGTTTTACTCGTTTTACTCGTTTTACTCGTTTTACTCTTTTTACTCGTTTTACTCGTTTTACTCGTTTTACTCGTTTTACTCGTTTTACTCGTTTTACTCGTTTTACTCGTTTTACTCGTTTTACTCGTTTTACTCGTTTTACTCGTTTTACTCGTTTTACTAGTTTTACTCGTTTTACTCGTTTTACTCGTTTTACTCGTTTTACTCGTTTTACTCGTTTTACTCGTTTTACTAGTTTTACTAGTTTTACTAGTTTTACTCGTTTTACTCGTTTTACTCGTTTTACTCGTTTTACTCGTTTTACTCGTTTTACTCGTTTTACTCGTTTTACTCGTTTTACTCGTTTTACTCGCTTTACTCGTTTTACTCGTTTTACTCGTTTTACTCGTTTTACTCGTTTTACTCGTTTTACTCGTTTTACTCGCTTTACTCGTTTTACTCGTTTTACTAGTTTTACTCGTTTTACTAGTTTTACTAGTTTTACTAGATTTACTCGTTTTACTCGTTTTACTCGTTTTACTCGTTTTACTCGTTTTACTCGTTTTACTCGTTTTACTCGTTTTACTCGTTTTACTCGTTTTACTCGTTTTACTCGTTTTACTCGTTTTACTCGTTTTACTCGATTTACTCGTTTTACTCGATTTACTCGTTTTACTAGTTTTACTAGTTTTACTCGTTTTACTAGTTTTACTCGTTTTACTCGTATTACTCGTATTACTCGTTTTACTCGTTTTACTCGTTTTACTCGTTTTACTCGTTTTACTCGTTTTACTCGTTTTACTCGTTTTACTCGTTTTACTCGTTTTACTGGTTTTACTCGTTTTACTCGTTTTACTCGTTTTACTCGTTTTACTCGTTTTACTCGTTTTACTCGTTTTGCTCGTTTTGCTCGTTTTGCTCGTTTTGCTCGTTTTACTAGTTTTACTCGTTTTACTAGTTTTACTAGTTTTACTAGTTTTACTCGTTTTACTCGTTTTGCTCGTTTTACTCGTTTTGCTCGTTTTACTCGTTTTACTCGTTTTACTCGTTTTACTCGTTTTACTAGTTTTACTAGTTTTACTAGTTTTACTCGTTTTACTCGTTTTACTCGTTTTACTCGCTTTACTCGCTTTACTCGCTTTACTCGTTTTACTAGTTTTACTAGTTTTACTAGATTTACTCGTTTTACTCGTTTTACTCGTTTTACTCGTTTTACTCGTTTTACTCGTTTTACTCGTTTTACTCGTTTTACTCGTTTTACTCGTTTTACTCGTTTTACTCGTTTTACTCGTTTTACTCGTTTTGCTCGTTTTGCTCGTTTTGCTCGTTTTGCTCGTTTTACTCGTTTTACTCGTTTTACTCGTCTTACTCGTCTTACTCGTCTTACTCGTCTTACTCGTTTTACTCGTTTTACTCGTTTTACTCGTTTTACTCGTTTTACTCGTTTTACTCGTTTTACTCGTTTTACTCGTTTTACTCGTTTTACTCGATTTACTCGTTTTACTCGTTTTACTCGTTTTACTCGTTTTACTCGTTTTACTCGTTGTACTCGTTTTACTCGTTTTACTCGTTTTACTAGTTTTACTAGTTTTACTAGTTTTACTCGTTTTACTCGTTTTACTCGTTTTACTCGTTTTACTCGTTTTACTCGTTTTACTCGTTTTACTCGTTTTACTCGTTTTACTCGTTTTACTCGTTTTACTCGCTTTACTCGTTTTACTCGTTTTACTAGTTTTACTCGTTTTACTAGTTTTACTAGTTTTACTAGATTTACTCGTTTTACTCGTTTTACTCGTTTTACTCGTTTTACTCGTTTTACTCGTTTTACTCGATTTACTCGTTTTACTCGATTTACTCGATTTACTCGTTTTACTAGTTTTACTAGTTTTACTAGTTTTACTCGTTTTACTCGTATTACTCGTATTACTCGTATTACTCGTTTTACTCGTTTTACTCGTTTTACTCGTTTTACTCGTTTTACTCGTTTTACTCGTTTTACTCGTTTTACTCGTTTTACTCGTTTTACTGGTTTTACTCGTTTTACTCGTTTTACTCGTTTTACTCGTTTTACTCGTTTTGCTCGTTTTGCTCGTTTTGCTCGTTTTGCTCGTTTTGCTCGTTTTGCTCGTTTTGCTCGTTTTACTAGTTTTACTCGTTTTACTAGTTTTACTAGTTTTACTCGTTTTACCCGTTTTACTCGTTTTACTCGTTTTACTCGTTTTACTCGTTTTACTCGTTTTACTCGTTTTGCTCGTTTTGCTCGTTTTGCTCGTTTTGCTCGTTTTACTCGTTTTACTAGTTTTACTCGTTTTACTCGTTTTACTCGTTTTACTCGTTTTACTCGTTTTACTCGTTTTACTCGTTTTACTCGTTTTACTCGTTTTACTCGTTTTACTCGTTTTACTCGTTTTACTCGTTTTACTCGTTTTACTCGTTTTACTCCTTTTACTCGTTTTACTCGTTTTACTCGTTTTACTCGTTTTTCTCGTTTTACTCGTTTTACTCGTTTTACTCGTTTTACTCGTTTTACTCGTTTTACTCGTTTTACTCGTTTTACTCGTTTTACTCGTTTTACTCGTTTTACTCGTTTTACTCGTTTTACTCGTTTTACTCGTTTTACTCGTTTTACTCGTTTTACTCGTTTTACTAGTTTTACTCGTTTTACTCGTTTTACTCGTTTTACTCGTTTTACTCGTTTTACTAGTTTTACTCGTTTTACTCGTTTTACTCGTTTTACTCGTTTTACTCGTTTTACTCGTTTTACTCGTTTTACTCGTTTTACTCGTTTTACTCGTTTTACTCGTTTTACTCGTTTTACTCGTTTTACTCGTTTTACTCGTTTTCCTCGTTTTACTCGTTTTACTCGTTTTGCTCGTTTTACTCGTTTTGCTCGTTTTGCTCGTTTTGCTCGTTTTACTCGTTTTGCTCGTTTTACTCGTTTTGCTCGTTTTACTCGTTTTGCTCGTTTTACTCGTTTTGCTCGTTTTACTCGTTTTGCTCGTTTTACTCGTTTTACTCGTTTTACTCGTTTTGCTCGTTTTACTCGTTTTGCTCGTTTTGCTCGTTTTCCTCGTTTTGCTCGTTTTACTCGTTTTCCTCGTTTTACTCGTTTTACTCGTTTTACTCGTTTTACTCGTTTTACTCGTTTTACTCGTTTTACTCGTTTTACTCGTTTTACTCGTTTTACTCGTTTTACTCGTTTTACTCGTTTTACTCGTTTTACTCGTTTTACTCGTTTTACTCGTTTTACTCGTTTTACTCGTTTTACTCGTTTTACTCGTTTTACTCGTTTTACTCGTTTTACTCGTTTTACTCGTTTTACTAGTTTTACTAGTTTTACTCGTTATACTCGTTTTACTAGTTTTACTCGTTTTACTCGTTTTACTAGTTTTACTCGTTTTACTCGTTTTACTCGTTTTACTAGTTTTACTAGTTTTGCTCGTTTTACTCGTTTTACTCGTTTTACTCGTTTTACTAGTTTTGCTCGTTTTACTCGTTTTGCTCGTTTTACTCGTTTTACTGGTTTTACTAGTTTTACTAGTTTTACTCGTTTTACTCGTTTTACTAGTTTTACTAGTGTGACGTCCCACTATTTTTCGCGCAGTCGTAATTAGAGTCTTCCCCACAAATAACTCCAAATCTTCGCCAAAATCCCTCGAATTCAAATCTTACCCCTTTTTCCCAACTACCGACCACCTTGACGATATACCTTAGCGGTCCCTATCTCAAGATGATCTACTACGAAATCCCCTTCCCTCTACGCCCTACGAGGCACGATCTCCTCCCTCACCTTCAAAGTCTAAACAAGTCCCTCGTCCCAAAAACCCTCTTACATCGAGACTACGTCTCACGACCTCCCTACGACCCACCGAGTCAAAGCCACTCTTACCCCGTTCCAATCAAAACACGCAAACCACATGTAACTAGTTTGAGTCCCCCTTCTCGAGCGCCCCTCATAAAAACCCCGGAAATAATATTGCGAAGTCCTTTTCGAATGCCCTTTATAAAAAACCCGGAAGTCTTATTGCGACGCATATTTCGTGCATGAGTCACGGTGCACACCCCTCATACCTAAACACTGTATAAATACAAGGGCCCCAGAGGCCGTAGCACTCTTCTTCTACGGAAAGCTCTTCCATAGAGACAGTTCAACGAAAGTAACAATTTAACTAACGTGCATTAAATTCAGTGCAACTACTCTCGACGAGAGATTCACTTTCGACAACAACTGTGAGCAATTAATATTACTTATTATAACACTGCATATCATCGCCATTTATATTACACTTTCTTGCTTATGCTTTTCTTATTATTGCTTATCGTTTATATCATCTTAACATTCCTAACGCTTATTGCTTTTCATATTCTTGTCTATTGCTAATACTCGCATATTTCATGTTCATCTATATATTGCTATTGTTTACCATTTATATAAATGTTTTGTGCTAATGCTCAACGTCCCACGCATTATTATAATATTACCACATATGCTTTGAACTGAATAAACGTTCTTATTCTAAATAACGCTTCGAATTATTGTAGTGATCCTTCGGTTACGGAATTACCGAATCATAACAAGCCACTGCAACAGCTGATCTCGGTTCGCGAACTCCGGGATTTCTTACAGTGTTTACAAGGCTTACTTTCGTATAGCCCTTGTACGACCATACCGTTACCTCTATTATAAAGAAATATAACGCGAGGTTTCTTATATTAATGCAACGGTAAATCCAATTATCAGGACTTTAAATACCTATGCTTGTGTCTAACGGGTGTCACTCTGGTGCTTGATTACTGCTTTACCTTCCCTGGTTGCTTGCGCCGCGAAACTTGTTTTCGTGCCTAACTCCCATCGTGCCTAGTGCCGCGAAACCTGTTTTCGTGCCTAACTCCCATCGTTCCTAGTGCCGCGAAACCTGTTTTCGTGCCTAACTCCCATCGTTCCTAGTGCCGCGAAACTTGTTTTCGTGCCTAACTCCTGCCTCACTTTGTGCCGCGAAACTAGTTTTCATGCCAAAGTCCTATCCTGCTTAGTGCCGCGAAGCTGGTTTTCGTGCCTAAACTCCCCCAACTAGCCTTGTGTCGCGAAACTGGTTTTCGTGCCAAGGCTTCCTCCCGATCTACCCCAACTATGTCATTCCCCTAAAAAAGACCTTCACCCGGGACGTGACATAAATTTGGTGACAGCGGTGGGATGTTCGTCTACCGTTAACAAAGAATAGGTTCTTTGTATATACGGTACCCACAACGTCCCTATATCTAGAATGTGCATTACATACCCTCTTCGAAGCGTGCTATCTTACCGGAGCCGCAGACTACAAAGCATTTCAGCATATTTGAATGCGCTGATCTGCGTTTCTGGCGGCATAGCAACAACCACGGACGGCAGCGAGATTTGCCTAAATTGCTCTAGCTTTTCGCCTGCAGATACGGTAGAAGTATATTGGACCCATTATTATTATACGTATAACGTACCTAAATATTGCCCTCGGTGCAGAAATCCTCTAATTCCAGGGCGCCCCATAAGTAACTGCGACAAGTGCTCAGAAAGTTACCTCCTCTCAAATAAGAGCTACATTAGATTTGATAATTTTACCCAGGTTTAAAACACCTTGATTTTTAAATAACGGCTACCGGACGCTGAAAACATTAGAATATTTCTAAGGCAACCCCAAACAATACAACCATGTCTGTGTACGGCGAAACCGACGACTCTTGCGTACTAGACCAAATCGCGGGCGCTTCCGCTAACGCTGTAAACTCCGCTACCGCCGAATTAATGGAGAAAGTGCAATTATTACGACAGAAACAAGCCGAAATCGAGAGCTTGCACGGGAAATACATTAGAAACCCGGAATCCAATACGCACTCGGACATAGCTACAGGCTCGAGGCACCCCGCGCCTGAAGGCCTCTCCGATCAAATTCACGCCATCCGCGAGATGATAGAAAAACTTCTCGTACCCCCGCCAACGGCGAACAATTTCGCCACTCCAGGTTCCTCCCGTTTCGATAGGAAACCGGTATTAAATTTCGGGGACATTTCGGACCAAGGTCCATCGCCCCAGATCAAATTGAAAGACGCCGTAGAAACGGTCCCAAAGTTTAATGGTCACAACATGTCTGTGTTGCAATTCGCGAGAGCCTGCAACAGGGCTAAGGCTCTGATTCCCTCGCAAGCCGAACCCCAGCTAACGAGGTTGTTGAGAAATAAGCTGCAAGACCATGCGTACTTGGCCGTTGAGGATCGGGCCTTCGACTCCGTAAACGACCTAATTAAGCAACTCAAACGTACCTTTTCTCCTGCTAAATCATCGAACCACTATCGTGGGGAACTCGCTAACGTCATAAAAGGAAACAACGAGCACATACTGGAATACATTTCACGCGTTAAGGACCTCCGATTCGCCATTCTAGAAGAGGACAGAGAATACTACCGCGACTTCGCGCGAAATCGCCCTCAGGAATTAGATCGGCTAACCCTAGATTCGTTCGTCGATGGACTTCCCCCCCACATTAGGATGAGGCTACAGCAACACCAATTCGATACGCTCGACGAAGCGTTCGATCAAGCCGTGCTCGTAGACAAGAAGATTGACAGGGACCGCCTACGATTTTCGGAGCAGAAGACTCCGAAATTAACTTGCCAACTCTGCAACAAAACGGGCCACGACGCGCGGTCCTGTCGAGGTAATCAAGGTTCAACCGCCCAACCTTACGAAAGGCATCCTCCAAACCGCGCTGCGGAATATGGACACCAAGCGCCCAAACCTCTGCTCCCTTACTGGGACAAAAACCGACCTCCTCCTTCAAGGCCTACGGAGCTACGAATTTGTGGATATTGTAAGAAGCCCGGCCATTTGATCTCGGAATGCAGGAAACGTATGTTTAATAACAACGACCGAAACCCTGGAACCTTCCGACAAAGGGATTCGGGAAACGCCCCGCCCCCACGGACAACTATGGATGCGTACCGTGGAACGGGCCAAACAGGAGCGCGTCCAATCATAATACAAGCGGACACGGAAAGACCGCTACTAGAATCGCCACCGCGCAACTAAACACCGATGGTAAGGTCCCATCCGTAATAATCCAATCCACGGACTTCGGGAAAACGCCCGAATTAATGATCGATACCGGCTCGGAGGTAAATTTGTTAAAAATCCAGGCCGTAAAGCGATTCCAAGACATCGACCCGGGAAACCAAGTATTATTGAGAGGTATTTCACATGATCCCGTCTCTACCCTTGGAACAATAAGAGTAACCATCTTGGGCAATGACGTCACGTTCCATGTAGTCGACGACGACTTCCCAATTAAAACCCAAGGAATATTAGGGTCAGAATTTTTAATGGAACGCGACGTAACAATAAACTACTTAGAAAAGCGTTTAGAGTTCCACGGAACTTCAATTCCGTTTGTAGACAGGAACCCGATCGTATTAACCGCTAGATCAAAGACCACCTTCTTCGTACATGTAGGTAACCCGAATATAGAAGAAGGGTATTTGCCCCGGTTAGACCTAGGTACAGGAGTCCATGCCGGTAACGCGCTTGTCCGTAACCAAGACGGCAAGGCATACCTGCAAATAATAAATTCAAATGGGGTAGACACAGCAGTCACAATACCCACCGTTGAACTAGAGGAATTCGACAGGATAATTCCGGAACCCAGACAAAACCGACCAAAAGAGACTACAATGCCGACAGGCACTACTCCCATCCCCGACCTAATAAAAAACAAGTCCCTCTTAGCCCCGGATCCGTCGATCCACTATTTCGAGGCACCCGCGAAGGTGCACTCACCCTCAACCCCTGCGCATTACGCCAAATTTACCCTTCCCCTAACCTCCCTTAAGTCTCTTGCGGTTACGTCTGGATCAAAAACACGGGAAAATTCCGAGGAAACCCCTTCGAGGGTAGAACGAATACTCCAATCAATCTCAACGGAACATATGAATCAAGAGGAAAAACACCATGTCCAAGAAATTATAAGGAAAAATCACGACCTTTTCCATCTACCAGACGAGAAGTTAGGTCATACAAATGTCATCCAGCACAGGATCCAGACGACGGACCCAGTGCCTGTCAACACGAAACAATATCGCTTCCCTCCAGTACATAAGAAGGAAATCGACCAACAAGTACGCAAGCTACTGGAAAATGAAATTGTGAAACCATCGTTGTCTCCTTACAACTCACCCGTCTGGATCGTGTCCAAGAAGCCAGGACCTGATGGGGAACCCCAGTGGCGAATGGTAATAGATTTTAGGGAACTCAACAAAAAGACCGTTCCCGACGCATACCCGCTTCCAAATATCAATGAGATATTGGATCAATTAGGAGGAGCCAAGTACTTCTCCGTGTTTGACCTCGCTTCGGGATTCCACCAAATACCTATGAAGCCGGAAGACGCACCAAAAACAGCATTCTCTACACCTCATGGACACTACGAGTTTGTAAGAATGCCATTTGGGCTTTGTAATGCACCGGCGACTTTCCAACGTCTGATGGACCACACCCTTACGGGGCTCCAGGGCACAGAAACGTTCGTTTATTTGGACGATATCGTCCTCTACGCAAGTTCCCTCACGGAACACTTAATTAAATTTAAAAAACTCGCCCATCGCTTACGAGAGGCAAACCTTAAACTCCAACCTTCCAAATGTAAGTTCCTGCACAGAGAAGTCGCATATTTGGGACACATAATCACCGAGGAGGGTGTGAAACCGGACCAACAAAAAGTCCAAGCAGTCCGGAACTACCCTGCACCTCGCACACCAAAGGGAATCAAAGAATTCCTTGGACTGACCGGATATTACAGAAGGTTTATCCCAGAGTTTTCTAAAACGGCTCGCCCATTAACCTCGTTACTGAAGAAGGACACAGCATTCGCCTGGGGACCGTCCCAGCAAAGCGCCTTCGATCATCTAAGATCAGCATTGCAGAACGAACCTATCCTGCAATATCCAAATTTTGAACTGGAATTTCACGTTACTACAGACGCCTCCGAATATGCTATAGGAGGAATATTGAGTCAAGCTGTCACAGATAAAGAGCTACCGATTGCTTACGCTTCCCGACTCCTGAACAAGGCCGAAATAAATTACTCGACTATAGAAAAGGAACTCTTAGCTATAGTATACTGCGTCAGATACTTCCGACCTTACCTTTATGGAAGGAAATTTATTTTATATACCGACCATCAACCCTTGATTTGGTTACATAAGGTGAAGGACCCGACGTCACGCCTCGTTAGATGGCGCCTAAAACTAGCGGAATATAAATATGAAATTCGCTATCAGCCAGGAAAAAGCAACAAACTTGCTGACGCCCTATCCCCTAACCCTCCTACAGTAGCAGCTTGTCCTGTAAGACCGCGAGAAGAAGCAGACGACGATTGGGAGGACCTATCAGGTACACCAAGTAGCCCCAAGAGGCCTCGGACCGTCAACGCACCAACCTCCGCAGCAACACCTACGGCCAGCACCCATTGGGGAACGATACCCCGAAGAACACAGCCGTACCGAAAGGTGCGCCAAAAGGAAACACCCACGACCAAACCACCAGATTCCTCTCCGAATACCCTACAAGAAACGATGAGTAGTGTAGAGGAGGAGAATCAAGAAGAAGAAAGTGAGCGGTTGAGTACTCCCCATTCAATCATGTCGCCTCCGCGACCATTCACACCACAGGAACAGGATGTTCCAGACTCCGAGGCAGTATCAATGGGGTCAAACGAATCGAGTTCAGACTCGGATTCCTCAATAATCGAGCTGGATGATCTTCACGAAGCAGCATACGAGGCTGACCCCGATCGAGACATCAGGGTGACGCCGTCAATCAGCCGCGACCCGCTATCCCTCCGAAAAGATACACTCGTCTTCTTTCTCAGCGCGGATGGAAAGCCGTGCGACGACGGAGCTAAACATTTGGAAGCAATGGGAACTCTAACGGCACCAAGCGACCTCACACTGGGCAAAGCCCACGTGAAATACAATAAGGGACAAATCCTTATCGGACTGGTTATTAAGGAAACTAAAGATACGCCCTTAACCGCGACGACATGGGATGACGCCCTTGCCTCTCTCAAAAACGTAGTACGTGAACTGATAATACATTCATTTAGCATAGCTAAAACGACAAATATCGACCAGCTAAACTGGCAAGATATTATTATGGGTGTCCTCGAAGCCGTCAATGACGAGGACACTAGCGTTACCATTTGTTTACAACTAGTTCAAATCCCCGTAGAATCGGAACGACAAAACATAATTACGGAAAATCACGCATCCGCGATAGCCGGACATAAGGGAGTAACTAAAACATATAACCGCATCCGCTCCCACTACTTTTGGAAAGGTATGAAGATAGCCGTAGAAAGCTACGTTCGGAACTGCGCGGACTGCCAACGGAAGAAACTCGTCCGTGTTAAAACCAGACAACCGATGATTCTTACTGATACGCCTGGACGCGCTTTCGATAAGGTTGCGCTGGATATAGTAGGGCCTCTGCCTACCACAAGAGCAGGCAACACCTACATACTAACCATCCAGGATTTACTGACCAAATACTTTGTATGTGAGCCCCTCAAACAATCCACGTCAATAAAAATTGCAGATACATTCATCAAAAAATTCATCTGTCAATTCGGAGCTCCCAGAGCCATCCTCACCGATCAAGGAACAAATTTCACTAGTAACTTCATGAAAGCGGTAGCACGGAAATTTAAAATCCAACAATTTCGAACCACAGCCTTTCACCCGCAGACTAACGGCTCTTTAGAGCGATCGCACCACGTTTTGACCGAATATCTGAAAATGTTTATCGGTAGATACAGCGACTGGGACGAATGGACCGATTTGGCCGCGTTCTCTTATAACACTAGTGTCCACGAGGGCACTGGTTACACTCCGCACGAGTTAGTATTCGGGAAAGTAGCCCGGGTGCCCAGCCGAAGTCCGGTACCCGAAGATTTTGACAACGAAACATATAACCATTACTTCTCGAAACTAAGCACGAGGGTGCAAGAATTACAAACCGCCGCAGCGGAAAAGCTCAATCAATCTAAAATTCGGTACAAAAGATATTACGACAAACATATTAACGAAGAGACCTTCAAACCGGGCGACTCAGTTTTCGTTCTAATAGAACCGCGAAAAGGAAAATTTGGTGACCAGTACTCTGGTCCGCACACAATACTGGAGGTAATCCCTTCACAAAATTTAAAAATTTCCTGGAAAGGCAGGACCAGGATAATACATGCGAATAAAGCGCGCCTTGGTCGAATGCGCGAGAGTCCCGGTTGAGCGTAATAACACCAAACCTATATACATGTGATTAATCAATTTAAACCCATTTCTAAAAGTAGCAAAAATATCAGCCATGCCCGCCTCTAGAGGAGATGGGCCTTCCCCCAGAAGGCCGCATAAGGGTGGAGGAAAGGGCCATAAACTGGCCCAACTCCGATGGCGGCGCCGGCAGGCCATAAAGGAAGGAAGGAGCGTTTCGCCCCTCCTCCCCAGGATAACATCCTCCGTCGTCATCAGGGAGGCCATAGAGGTCATCACCATCGATGACTCGCCCCCGCCAACGCCGACGGATTGGGAGAAGATGCAGGAGGCCGCAACACCCCCGCCCCCGTATAACCCTCCCGCGTACGCGGCGACGGAACGGGGACTCGCCCCTCCAGCACCACTCCAGATCCTAACACCATCCCTAGGTCCCGACTTCCCCGTTCCTTCCGTCATTCCACCTTGGCCAGGAGTGGTGGAAATCCTGGACACGAGGTCAGCCACCAGGGTCCCAGACCACGAGGGGCTGACACCCGAGTTTTTGAGATGGTTCGATGACCTATATCAGAGCGGTCAGGACCTCACCTTCCTCCTGGATGAGTGCACCCCCTATTAAGTCCCCTCCCCACCTATCCTGTAAATAGTTCCCGTCCTAACAAACCTTCCTTCCACCCCCCTCTTCCTTGTAAATAAATCCCTTGTATATATTTCCCTTTAGTAATAATTTCATTATTAAAAATCAATTTTTTTTTATTATTTTCATTTTTTCGGGGCACCATAAATATACAGGGTGTCCCACTAAGGAGTGGACAGCGCGATATCTCTTAAAGTATTGTCGATAAAAATATAAAAAAATAGAGAATTGCATGGTTCGAGGGGGCCCATTTATTAGCGCGAACGAATTTTGTTTTCGATTATTATTTTAAAAGATACGATGGTCAAGTTCGGTTTTTCAAATGGAACTATTTTTTTTGAAGACCTGAGTTGATAGTGCGTTCCAAGACAAATTCAATAAGCTTTAATGTATACACTTTATTTCCACTGGTTTTTAAGATATTGCGCTTGCAAATTTACTGATTTTCACTGCAAGAAACCCCTCTGAAATGGCAAAAACCGGGGGCGGTCTTACTGACGCCACGGGTGGCACTGCCTGTTGAAATGGATACTTACCTGTCAAAGGTCTACGCCAGAAATGGCAGGCCCAAAGGCTGGACAAATCTCTTCCGTCAGAAATGCTACTTAGGTAGGTACATCTGCGGTATCGAGAAGCGCATCGTTACTTTTATTTCGCACTTGCTTCTACGCTCGGATGGCCGGTTCTTTTGGGAGGGATGCAAGTTGGATTGGTTCTGATACAATCTGCTCCCTATGGTTGAAATTTAGTCTAGCAACTTTCACTCCTCCTAACCTAACCAATCCAACTTGCATCCCTCCCAAAAGAACCGGCCATCCGAGCGTAGAAGCAAGTGCGAAATAAAAGTAACGATGCGCTTCTCGATACCGCAGATGTACCTACCTAAGTAGCATTTCTGACGGAAAAGAATTGTCCAGCCTTTGGGCCTGCCATCCATGGCGTAGACCTTTGACAGGTAAGTATCCATTTCAACAGGCAGTGCCACCCGTGGCGCCAGTAAGACCGTCCCCGGTTTTTGCCATTCCAGAGAGGTTTCTTGCAGTGAAAATCAGTAAATTTGCAAGCGCAATATCTTAAAAACCAGTGGAAATAAAGTGTATACATTAAAGCTTATTGAATTTGTCGTGGAACGCACTATCAACTCAGGTCTTCAAAAAAAATAGTTCCATTTGATAAACCGAACTTGACCATCGTATCTTTTAAAATAATAATCGAAAACAAAATTCGTTCGCGCTAATAAATGGGCCCCCTCGAACCATGCAATTCCCTATTCTTTTTATATTTTTATCGACAATACTTTAAGAGATATCGCGCTGTCCACTCCTTAGTGGGACACCCTGTATATTTGTTTTTCGCGTGATGGCGAACAGCTAAGTCCATCCCGCTCCTTAATGTTAAGAAATGCAGGCATTTCTTCATATAAGGGGGGAGGTGTGACGTCCCACTATTTTTCGCGCAGTCGTAATTAGAGTCTTCCCCACAAATAACTCCAAATCTTCGCCAAAATCCCTCGAATTCAAATCTTACCCCTTTTTCCCAACTACCGACCACCTTGACGATATACCTTAGCGGTCCCTATCTCAAGATGATCTACTACGAAATCCCCTTCCCTCTACGCCCTACGAGGCACGATCTCCTCCCTCACCTTCAAAGTCTAAACAAGTCCCTCGTCCCAAAAACCCTCTTACATCGAGACTACGTCTCACGACCTCCCTACGACCCACCGAGTCAAAGCCACTCTTACCCCGTTCCAATCAAAACACGCAAACCACATGTAACTAGTTTGAGTCCCCCTTCTCGAGCGCCCCTCATAAAAACCCCGGAAATAATATTGCGAAGTCCTTTTCGAATGCCCTTTATAAAAAACCCGGAAGTCTTATTGCGACGCATATTTCGTGCATGAGTCACGGTGCATACCGCGCACACCCCTCATACCTAAACACTGTATAAATACAAGGGCCCCAGAGGCCGTAGCACTCTTCTTCTACGGAAAGCTCTTCCATAGAGACAGTTCAACGAAAGTAACAATTTAACTAACGTGCATTAAATTCAGTGCAACTACTCTCGACGAGAGATTCACTTTCGACAACAACTGTGAGCAATTAATATTACTTATTATAACACTGCATATCATCGCCATTTATATTACACTTTCTTGCTTATGCTTTTCTTATTATTGCTTATCGTTTATATCATCTTAACATTCCTAACGCTTATTGCTTTTCATATTCTTGTCTATTGCTAATACTCGCATATTTCATGTTCATCTATATATTGCTATTGTTTACCATTTATATAAATGTTTTGTGCTAATGCTCAACGTCCCACGCATTATTATAATATTACCACATATGCTTTGAACTGAATAAACGTTCTTATTCTAAATAACGCTTCGAATTATTGTAGTGATCCTTCGGTTACGGAATTACCGAATCATAACAAGCCACTGCAACAGCTGATCTCGGTTCGCGAACTCCGGGATTTCTTACAGTGTTTACAAGGCTTACTTTCGTATAGCCCTTGTACGACCATACCGTTACCTCTATTATAAAGAAATATAACGCGAGGTTTCTTATATTAATGCAACGGTAAATCCAATTATCAGGACTTTAAATACCCATGCTTGTGTCTAACGGGTGTCACTCTGGTGCTTGATTACTGCTTTACCTTCCCTGGTTGCTTGCGCCGCGAAACTTGTTTTCGTGCCTAACTCCCATCGTGCCTAGTGCCGCGAAACCTGTTTTCGTGCCTAACTCCCATCGTTCCTAGTGCCGCGAAACCTGTTTTCGTGCCTAACTCCCATCGTTCCTAGTGCCGCGAAACTTGTTTTCGTGCCTAACTCCTGCCTCACTTTGTGCCGCGAAACTAGTTTTCATGCCAAAGTCCTATCCTGCTTAGTGCCGCGAAGCTGGTTTTCGTGCCTAAACTCCCCCAACTAGCCTTGTGTCGCGAAACTGGTTTTCGTGCCAAGGCTTCCTCCCGATCTACCCCAACTATGTCATTCCCCTAAAAAAGACCTTCACCCGGGACGTGACACTAGTTTTACTCGTTTTACTCGTTTTACTCGTTTTACTCGTTTTGCTCGTTTTACTCGTTTTACTCGTTTTCCTCGTTTTACTCGTTTTACTCGTTTTACTCGTTTTACTCGTTTTACTCGTTTTACTCGTTTTACTCGTTTTACTCGTTTTACTCGTTTTACTCGTTTTACTCGTTTTACTCGTTTTACTCGTTTTACTCGTTTTACTCGATTTACTCGTTTAACTCGTTTTACTCGTTTTTACTAGTTTTGCTCGTTTTACTCGTTTTACTCGTTTTACTCGTTTTACTCGTTTTACTCGTTTTACTCGTTTCACTAGTTTCACTAGTTTTACTAGTTTTACTCGTTTTACTCGTCTTACTAGTTTTACTCGTTTTACTCGTTTTACTCGTTTTACTCGTTTTACTCGTTTTACTCGTTTTACTCGATTTACTCGTTTTACTCGTTTTACTCGTTTTACTCGTTTTACTCGTTTTACTCGCTTTACTCGCTTTACTCGTTTTACTCGTTTTACTCGTTTTACTCGTTTTACTCGTTTTACTCGTTTTACTCGATTTACTCGTTTTACTCGTTTTACTCGTTTTACTCGTTTTACTCGTTTAACTAGTTTTACTCGTTTTACTCGTTTTACTCGTTTTACTCGTTTTACTCGTTTTACTCGTTTTACTCGTTTTACTCGTTTTACTCGTTTTACTCGTTTTACTCGTTTTACTCGTTTTACTCGTTTTACTCGTTTTACTCGTTTTACTAGTTTTACTCGTTTTACTCGTTTTACTCGTTTTACTCGTTTTACTCGTTTTACTCGTTTTACTCGTTTTACTCGTTTTACTCGTTTTACTCGTTTTACTCGTTTTACTCGTTTTACTCGTTTTACTCGTTTTACTCGTTTTACTCGTTTTACTCGTTTTACTCGTTATACTCGTTTTACTCGTTTTACTAGTTTTACTCGTTTTACTCGTTTTACTCGTTTTACTCGTTTTACTAGTTTTACTAGTTTTGCTCGTTTTACTCGTTTTACTCGTTTTACTCGTTTTACTAGTTTTGCTCGTTTTACTCGTTTTGCTCGTTTTACTCGTTTTACTGGTTTTACTAGTTTTACTAGTTTTACTCGTTTTACTCGTTTTACTAGTTTTACTAGTTTTACTCGTTTTACTCGTTTTACTCGTTTTACTCGTTTTACTCGTTTTACTCGTTTTACTCGTTTTGCTCGTTTTGCTCGTTTTACTCGTTTTGCTCGTTTTACTCGTTTTACTCGTTTTACTCGTTTTACTCGTTTTACTCGTTTTACTCGTTTTACTCGTTTTACTCGTTTTACTCGTTTTACTCGATTTACTCGTTTAACTCGTTTTACTCGTTTTTACTAGTTTTGCTCGTTTTACTCGTTTTACTCGTTTTACTCGTTTTACTCGTTTTACTAGTTTTACTAGTTTTACTCGTTTTACTCGTTTTACTAGTTTTACTAGTTTTGCTCGTTTTACTCGTTTTACTCGTTTTACTCGTTTTACTCGTTTTACTCGTTTTACTCGTTTTACTAGTTTTGCTCGTTTTACTCGTTTTGCTCGTTTTACTCGTTTTACTCGTTTTACTCGTTTTACTCGTTTTACTCGTTTTACTCGTTTTACTCGTTTTACTCGTTTTACTCGTTTTACTCGTTTTACTCGTTTAACTAGTTTTACTCGTTTTACTCGTTTTACTCGTTTTACTCGTTTTACTCGTTTTACTCGTTTTGCTCGTTTTACTCGTTTTACTAGTTTTGCTCGTTTTACTCGTTTTACTCGTTTTACTCGTTTTACTCGTTTTACTCGTTTTACTCGTTTTACTCGTTTTACTCGTTTTACTAGTTTTACTCGTTATACTCGTTTTACTAGTTTTACTCGTTTTACTCGTTTTACTAGTTTTGCTCGTTTTACTCGTTTTACTCGTTTTACTCGTTTTACTCGTTTTACTCGTTTTACTCGTTTTACTCGTTTTACTCGTTTTACTCGTTTTACTCGTTTTGCTCGTTTTACTCGTTTTACTCGTTTTACTCGTTTTACTAGTTTTGCTCGTTTTACTCGTTTTGCTCGTTTTACTCGTTTTACTGGTTTTACTCGTTTTACTCGTTTTACTAGTTTTACTAGTTTTACTCGTTTTACTCGTTTTACTCGTTTTACTCGTTTTACTCGTTTTACTCGTTTTACTAGTTTTACTCGTTTTACTAGTTTTACTCGTTTTACTCGTTTTACTCGTTTTACTCGTTTTGCTCGTTTTACTCGTTTTACTCGTTTTACTCGTTTTACTAGTTTTGCTCGTTTTACTCGTTTTGCTCGTTTTACTCGTTTTACTGGTTTTACTCGTTTTACTCGTTTTACTAGTTTTACTCGTTTTACTCGTTTTACTCGTTTTACTCGTTTTACTCGTTTTACTCGTTTTACTCGTTTTACTCGTTTTACTCGTTTTACTAGTTTTACTAGTTTTGCTCGTTTTACTCGTTTTACTCGTTTAACTCGTTTTACTCGTTTTACTCGTTTTACTCGTTTTACTCGTTTTACTAGTTTTGCTCGTTTTACTCGTTTTACTCGTTTTACTCGTTTAACTCGTTTTATTCGTTTTACTCGTTTTACTCGTTTTACTCGTTTTACTCGTTTTACTCGTTTTACTCGTTTTACTCGTTTTACTCGTTTTACTCGTTTTACTCGTTTTACTCGTTTTACTCGTTTTACTCGTTTTACTCGTTTTACTCGTTTTACTCGTTTTACTCGTTTTACTCGTTTTACTCGTTTTACTCGTTTTACTCGTTTTACTCGTTTTACTCGTTTTACTCGTTTTACTCGTTTTACTCGTTTTACTCGTTTTACTCGTTTTACTCGTTTTACTCGTTTTACTCGTTTTACTCGTTTTACTCGTTTTACTCGTTTTACTCGTTTTACTCGTTTTACTCGTTTTACTCGTTTTACTCGTTTTACTCGTTTTACTCGTTTTACTCGTTTTACTCGTTTTACTCGTTTTACTCGTTTTACTCGTTTTACTCGTTTAACTAGTTTTACTCGTTTTACTCGTTTTACTCGTTTTACTCGTTTTACTCGTTTTACTCGTTTTGCTCGTTTTACTCGTTTTACTAGTTTTGCTCGTTTTACTCGTTTTACTCGTTTTACTCGTTTTACTCGTTTTACTCGTTTTACTCGTTTTACTCGTTTTACTCGTTTTACTAGTTTTACTCGTTATACTCGTTTTACTAGTTTTACTCGTTTTACTCGTTTTACTAGTTTTGCTCGTTTTACTCGTTTTACTCGTTTTACTCGTTTTACTCGTTTTACTCGTTTTACTCGTTTTACTCGTTTTACTAGTTTTGCTCGTTTTACTCGTTTTACTCGTTTTACTCGTTTTGCTCGTTTTGCTCGTTTTACTGGTTTTACTCGTTTTACTCGTTTTACTAGTTTTACTAGTTTTACTCGTTTTACTCGTTTTACTCGTTTTACTCGTTTTACTCGTTTTACTCGTTTTACTAGTTTTACTCGTTTTACTAGTTTTACTCGTTTTACTCGTTTTACTCGTTTTACTCGTTTTGCTCGTTTTACTCGTTTTACTCGTTTTACTCGTTTTACTAGTTTTGCTCGTTTTACTCGTTTTGCTCGTTTTACTCGTTTTACTGGTTTTACTCGTTTTACTCGTTTTACTAGTTTTACTCGTTTTACTCGTTTTACTCGTTTTACTCGTTTTACTCGTTTTACTCGTTTTACTCGTTTTACTCGTTTTACTAGTTTTACTAGTTTTGCTCGTTTTACTCGTTTTACTCGTTTAACTCGTTTTACTCGTTTTACTCGTTTTACTCGTTTTACTCGTTTTACTAGTTTTGCTCGTTTTACTCGTTTTACTCGTTTTACTCGTTTAACTCGTTTTATTCGTTTTACTCGTTTTACTCGTTTTACTCGTTTTACTCGTTTTACTCGTTTTACTCGTTTTACTCGTTTTACTCGTTTTACTCGTTTTACTCGTTTTACTCGTTTTACTCGTTTTACTCGTTTTACTCGTTTTACTCGTTTTACTCGTTTTACTCGTTTTACTCGTTTTACTCGTTTTACTCGTTTTACTCGTTTTACTCGTTTTACTCGTTTTACTCGTTTTACTCGTTTTACTCGTTTTACTCGTTTTACTCGTTTTACTCGTTTTACTCGTTTTACTCGTTTTACTCGTTTTACTCGTTTTACTCGTTTTTACTAGTTTTGCTCGTTTTACTCGTTTCACTCGTTTTACTCGTTTCACTCGTTTTACTCGTTTCACTCGTTTTACTCGTTTCACTCGTTTTACTCGTTTTACTCGTTTTACTCGTTTTACTCGTTTTACTCGTTTTACTCGTTTTACTCGTTTTACTCGTTTTACTAGTTTTACTCGTTTTACTCGTTTTACTAGTTTTACTAGTTTTGCTCGTTTTACTCGTTTTACTCGTTTTACTCGTTTTACTCGTTTTACTAGTTTTGCTCGTTTTACTCGTTTTGCTCGTTTTACTCGTTTTACTGGTTTTACTAGTTTTACTAGTTTTACTCGTTTTACTCGTTTTACTCGTTTTACTCGTTTTACTCGTTTTACTCGTTTTACTCGTTTTACTCGTTTTACTCGTTTTACTCGTTTTACTCGTTTTACTCGTTTTACTCGTTTTACTCGTTTTACTCGTTTTACTCGTTTTACTCGTTTTACTCGTTTTACTAGTTTTACTCGTTTTACTCGTTTTACTCGTTTTACTCGTTTTACTCGTTTTACTCGTTTTACTCGTTTTACTCGTTTTACTCGTTTTACTCGTTTTACTCGTTTTACTCGTTTTACTCGTTTTACTCGTTTTACTCGTTTTACTAGTTTTACTAGTTTTGCTCGTTTTACTCGTTTTACTCGTTTTACTCGTTTTACTCGTTTTGCTCGTTTTGCTCGTTTTGCTCGTTTTGCTCGTTTTGCTCGTTTTGCTCGTTTTACTCGTTTTACTCGTTTTACTCGTTTTACTCGTTTTACTCGATTTACTCGTTTTACTCGTTTTACTCGTTTTACTCGTTTTACTCGTTTTACTCGTTTTACTCGTTTAACTAGTTTTACTCGTTTTACTCGTTTTACTCGTTTTACTCGTTTTACTCGTTTTGCTCGTTTTGCTCGTTTTACTCGTTTTACTAGTTTTGCTCGTTTTACTCGTTTTACTCGTTTTACTCGTTTTACTCGTTTTACTCGTTTTACTCGTTTTACTCGTTTTACTCGTTTTACTCGTTTTACTCGTTTTACTAGTTTTACTCGTTATACTCGTTTTACTAGTTTTACTCGTTTTACTCGTTTTACTAGTTTTGCTCGTTTTACTCGTTTTACTCGTTTTACTCGTTTTACTCGTTTTACTCGTTTTACTCGTTTTACTCGTTTTACTCGTTTTACTCGTTTTACTCGTTTTACTCGTTTTACTCGTTTTGCTCGTTTTGCTCGTTTTACTCGTTTTACTCGTTTTACTCGTTTTACTAGTTTTGCTCGTTTTACTCGTTTTGCTCGTTTTACTCGTTTTACTGGTTTTACTCGTTTTACTCGTTTTACTAGTTTTACTAGTTTTACTCGTTTTACTCGTTTTACTCGTTTTACTCGTTTTACTCGTTTTACTCGTTTTACTCGTTTTACTCGTTTTACTCGTTTTACTCGTTTTACTAGTTTTACTAGTTTTGCTCGTTTTACTCGTTTTACTCGTTTAACTCGTTTTACTCGTTTTACTCGTTTTACTCGTTTTACTCGTTTTACTCGTTTTACTAGTTTTGCTCGTTTTACTCGTTTTACTCGTTTTACTCGTTTAACTCGTTTTATTCGTTTTACTCGTTTTACTCGTTTTACTCGTTTTACTCGTTTTACTCGTTTTACTCGTTTTACTCGTTTTACTCGTTTTACTCGTTTTACTCGTTTTACTCGTTTTACTCGTTTTACTCGTTTTTACTAGTTTTGCTCGTTTTACTCGTTTCACTCGTTTTACTCGTTTCACTCGTTTTTCTCGTTTCACTCGTTTTACTCGTTTTACTCGTTTTACTCGTTTTACTCGTTTTACTCGTTTTACTCGTTTTACTCGTTTTACTAGTTTTGCTCGTTTTACTCGTTTTACTCGTTTTACTCGTTTTACTCGTTTTACTCGTTTTACTCGTTTTACTCGTTTTACTCGATTTACTCGTTTTACTCGTTTTACTCGTTTTACTCGTTTTACTCGTTTTACTCGTTTTACTCGTTTTACTCGTTTTACTCGTTTTACTCGTTTTACTCGTTTTACTCGTTTTACTCGATTTACTCGTTTAACTCGTTTTACTCGTTTTTACTAGTTTTGCTCGTTTTACTCGTTTTACTCGTTTTACTCGTTTAACTAGTTTTACTCGTTTTACTCGTTTTACTCGTTTTACTCGTTTTACTCGTTTTACTCGTTTTACTCGTTTTACTCGTTTTACTCGTTTTACTCGTTTTACTCGCTTTACTCGTTTTACTCGTTTTACTCGTTTTACTCGTTTTACTCGTTTTACTCGTTTTACTCGATTTACTCGTTTTACTCGTTTTACTCGTTTTACTCGTTTTACTCGTTTAACTAGTTTTACTCGTTTTACTCGTTTTACTCGTTTTACTCGTTTTACTCGTTTTACTCGTTTTACTCGTTTTACTCGTTTTACTCGTTTTACTCGTTTTACTCGTTTTACTCGTTTTACTAGTTTTACTCGTTTTACTCGTTTTACTCGTTTTACTCGATTTACTCGATTTACTCGTTTTACTCGTTTTACTCGTTTTACTCGTTTTACTCGTTTTACTAGCTTTACTCGCTTTACTCGTCTCGTTTTACTCGTTTTACTCGTTTTCTCGTTTTACTCGTTTTACTCGTTTTACTCGATTTACTCGTTTTACTCGTTTTACTCGTTTACTCGTTTTACTCGTTTTACTCGTTTACTCGTTTTACTCGTTTTACTCGTTTACTCGTTTTACTCGTTTTACTCGTTTTACTCGTTTTACTCGTTTTACTCGTTTTCCTCGTTTTGCTCGTTTTGGCTCGTT
>NW_027485358.1:0-41324 GCF_050908995.1 Andrena cerasifolii
ATTCGTTTTACTCGTTTTACTCGTTTTACACGTTTTACTCGTTTTACTCGTTTTACTCGTTTAACTCGTTTTACTCGTTTTACTAGTTTTACTAGTTTTACTCGTTTTACACGTTTTACTAGTTTTGCTCCTTTTACTCGTTTTACTCGTTTTACTCGTTTTACTCGATTTACTCGTTTTACTCGTTTTTACTCGTTTACTAGTTTTGCTCGTTTTACTCGTTTTACTCGTTTTACTCGTTTTACTAGTTTTACTCGTTTTACACGTTTTACTCGTTTTACTCGTTTTACTCGTTTTACTCGTTTTACTAGTTTTACTCGTTTTACACGTTTTACTCGTTTTACTCGTTTTACTCGTTTTACTCGTTTTACTCGTTTTACTCGTTTTACTAGTTTTACTCGTTTTACACGTTTTACTCGTTTTACTCGTTTTACTCGTTTTACTAGTTTTGCTCGTTTTACTCGTTTTACTAGTTTTACTCGTTTTACTCGTTTTACTCGTTTTATTCGTTTTACTCGTTTTACTCGTTTTACTCGTTTTACACGTTTTACTCGTTTTACTAGTTTTACTCGTTTTACACGTTTTACTCGTTTTACTCGTTTTACTCGTTTTACTCGTTTTACTCGTTTTATTCGTTTTACTCGTTTTACTCGTTTTACACGTTTTACTCGTTTTACTCGTTTTACTCGTTTTACTAGTTTTACTAGTTTTACTCGTTTTACACGTTTTATTCGTTTTACTCGTTTTACTCGTTTTACTAGTTTTGCTCGTTTTACTCGTTTTGCTCGTTTTACTCGTTTTACTCGATTTACTCGTTTTACTCGTTTTACTCGTTTTACTCGTTTTACTCGTTTTACTCGTTTTTCTCGTTTTATTCGTTTTACTCGTTTTACTCGTTTTACTCGTTTTACACGTTTTACTCGTTTTACACGTTTTACTCGTTTTACTCGTTTTACTCGTTTTACTCGTTTTACTCGTTTTACTCGTTTTACTCGTTTTACTAGTTTTACTAGTTTTACTCGTTTTACACGTTTTACTCGTTTTACTCGTTTTACTCGTTTTACTAGTTTTGCTCCTTTTACTCGTTTTACTCGTTTTACTCGTTTTACTCGATTTACTCGTTTTACTAGTTTTACTCGTTTTACTCGTTTTACTAGTTTTGCTCGTTTTACTCGTTTTACTCGTTTTACTCGTTTTACTCGATTTACTCGTTTTACTCGTTTTACTCGTTTTACTAGTTTTACTCGTTTTACACGTTTTACTAGTTTTACTCGTTTTACTCGTTTTACTCGTTTTACTCGTTTCACTCGTTTTACTCGTTTTATTCGTTTTACTCGTTTTACTCGTTTTACTCGTTTTACTCGTTTTACTCGTTTTACTCGTTTTATTCGTTTTACTCGTTTTACTCGTTTTACTCGTTTTACTCGTTTTACTCGTTTTACTCGTTTTACTCGTTTTACTCGTTTTACTCGTTTTACTCGTTTTACTCGTTTTACTCGTTTTACTCGTTTTACTCGTTTTACTCGTTTTACTCGTTTTACTCGTTTTACTCGTTTTACTCGTTTTACTCGTTTTACTCGTTTTACTCGTTTTACTCGTTTTACTCGTTTTACTAGTTTTACTCGTTTTACTAGTTTACTCGTTTTACTCGTTTTACTAGTTTTGCTCGTTTTACTCGTTTTACTCGTTTTACTCGTTTTACTCGATTTACTCGTTTTACTCGTTTTACTCGTTTTACTAGTTTTACTCGTTTTACACGTTTTACTAGTTTTACTCGTTTTACTCGTTTTACTCGTTTTACTCGTTTCACTCGTTTTACTCGTTTTATTCGTTTTACTCGTTTTACTCGTTTTACTCGTTTTACTCGTTTTACTCGTTTTATTCGTTTTACTCGTTTTACTCGTTTTACTCGTTTTACTCGTTTTACTCGTTTTACTCGTTTTACTCGTTTTACTCGTTTTACTCGTTTTACTCGTTTTACTCGTTTTACTCGTTTTACTCGTTTTACTCGTTTTACTCGTTTTACTCGTTTTACTCGTTTTACTCGTTTTACTCGTTTTACTCGTTTTACTCGTTTTACTCGTTTTACTCGTTTTACTCGTTTTACTCGTTTTACTCGTTTTACTCGTTTTACTCGTTTTACTCGTTTTACTCGTTATACTCGTTATACTCGTTTTACTCGTTTTACTAGTTTTACTCGTTTTACTCGTTTTACTCGTTTTACTAGTTTTACTAGTTTTACTAGTTTTACTCGTTTTACTCGTTTTACTCGTTTTACTAGTTTTACTCGTTTTACACGTTTTACTCGTTTTACTCGTTTTACTCGTTTTACTCGTTTTACTCGTTTTACTCGTTTTACTAGTTTTACTCGTTTTACACGTTTTACTCGTTTTACTCGTTTTACTCGTTTTACTAGTTTTGCTCGTTTTACTCGTTTTACTAGTTTTACTCGTTTTACTCGTTTTACTCGTTTTATTCGTTTTACTCGTTTTACTCGTTTTACTCGTTTTACACGTTTTACTCGTTTTACTAGTTTTACTCGTTTTACACGTTTTACTCGTTTTACTCGTTTTACTCGTTTTACTCGTTTTACTCGTTTTACTCGTTTCACTCGTTTTACTCGTTTTATTCGTTTTACTCGTTTTACTCGTTTTACTCGTTTTACTCGTTTTACTCGTTTTACTCGTTTTACACGTTTTACTCGTTTTACTCGTTTTACTCGTTTTACTCGTTTTACTCGTTTTACTCGTTTTACTAGTTTTACTCGTTTTACACGTTTTACTCGTTTTACTCGTTTTACTCGTTTTACTAGTTTTGCTCGTTTTACTCGTTTTACTAGTTTTACTCGTTTTACTCGTTTTACTCGTTTTATTCGTTTTACTCGTTTTACTCGTTTTACTCGTTTTACACGTTTTACTCGTTTTACTAGTTTTACTCGTTTTACACGTTTTACTCGTTTTACTCGTTTTACTCGTTTTACTCGTTTTATTCGTTTTACTCGTTTTACTCGTTTTACACGTTTTACTCGTTTTACTCGTTTTACTCGTTTTACTCGTTTTACTCGTTTTACTCGATTTACTCGTTTTACTCGTTTTACTCGTTTTACTCGTTTTACTCGTTTTACTCGTTTTACTCGTTTTACTCGTTTTACACGTTTTTACTCGTTTTACTCGTTTTACTCGTTTTACTCGTTTTACTCGTTATACTCGTTTTACTAGTTTTACTAGTTTTACTCGTTTTACACGTTTTACTCGTTTTACTAGTTTTACTAGTTTTACTCGTTTTACACGTTTTATTCGTTTTACTCGTTTTACTCGTTTTACTAGTTTTGCTCGTTTTACTCGTTTTACTCGTTTTACTCGTTTTACTCGATTTACTCGTTTTACTCGTTTTACTCGTTTTACTCGTTTTACTCGTTTTACTAGTTTTACTCGTTTTACTCGTTTTACTCGTTTTATTCGTTTTACCCCGTTTTACTCGTTTTACTCGTTTTACACGTTTTACTCGTTTTACTCGTTTTACTCGTTTTACTCGTTTTACTCGTTTTACTCGTTTTACTCGTTTTACTCGTTTTACTCGTTTTACTCGTTTTACTCGTTTTACTAGTTTTGCTCGTTTTACTCGTTTTACTCGTTTTACTCGTTTTACTCGTTTTACTAGTTTTGCTCGTTTTACTCGTTTTACTCGTTTTACTCGTTTTAATAGTTTTACTAGTTTTACTCGTTTTACTCGTTTTACTCGTTTTACTCGTTTTACTCGTTTTACTCGTTTTACTCGTTTTACTCGTTTTACTCGTTTTACTCGTTTTACTCGATTTACTCGATTTACTCGTTTTACTCGTTTTACTCGTTTTACTCGTTTTACTCGTTTTACTCGTTTTACTCGTTTTACTCGTTTTACTCGTTTTACTCGTTTTACTCGTTTTACTCGTTTTACTCGTTTTACTCGTTTTACTCGTTTTACTCGTTTTACTCGTTTTACTCGTTTACTAGTTTTGCTCCTTTTACTCGTTTTACTCGTTTTACTCGTTTTATTCGTTTTACTCGTTTTACTCGTTTACACGTTTTACTCGTTTTACTCGTTTTACTCGTTTTACTCGTTTTACTCGTTTTACTAGTTTTACTACTTTTACTCGTTTTACACGTTTTACTCGTTTTACTCGTTTTACTAGTTTTGCTCCTTTTACTCGTTTTACTCGTTTTACTCGTTTTACTCGATTTACTCGTTTTACTCGTTTTACTCGTTTTACTCGTTTTACTCGTTTTACTCGTTTTACTCGTTTTACTCGTTTTACTCGTTTTATTCGTTTTACTAGTTTTGCTCGTTTTGCTCGTTTTACTCGTTTTACTCGTTTTACTCGTTTTAATAGTTTTACTAGTTTTACTCGTTTTACTCGTTTTACTCGTTTTACTCGTTTTACTCGTTTTACTCGTTTTACTCGTTTTACTCGTTTTACTCGTTTTACTCGTTTTACTCGTTTTACTCGTTTTACTCGTTTTACTCGATTTACTCGTTTTACTCGTTTTACTCGTTTTACTCGTTTTACTCGTTTTACTCGTTTTACTCGTTTTACTCGTTTTACTCGTTTTACTCGTTTTACTCGTTTTACTCGTTTTACTCGTTTTACTCGTTTTACTCGTTTTACTCGTTTTACTCGGTTTACTCGTTTTACTCGTTTTACTCGTTTTACTCGTTTTACTCGTTTTACTCGTTTTACTCGTTTTACTCGTTTTACTCGTTTTACTCGTTTTACTCGTTTTACTCGTTTTACTCGTTTTACTCGTTTTACTCGTTTTACTCGTTTTACTCGTTTTACTCGTTTTACTCGTTTTACTCGTTTTACTCGTTTTACTAGTTTTACTCGTTTTACTCGTTTTACTCGTTTTACTCGTTTTACTAGTTTTGCTCGTTTTACTCGTTTTACTCGTTTTACTCGTTTTAATAGTTTTACTAGTTTTACTCGTTTTACTCGTTTTACTCGTTTTACTCGTTTTACTCGTTTTACTCGTTTTACTCGTTTTTACTCGTTTTACTCGTTTTACTCGTTTTACTCGTTTTACTCGATTTACTCGTTTTACTCGTTTTACTCGTTTTACTCGTTTTACTCGTTTTACTCGTTTTACTCGTTTTACTCGTTTTACTCGTTTTACTCGTTTTACTCGTTTTACTCGTTTTACTCGTTTTACTCGTTTTACTCGTTTTACTCGTTTTACTCGTTTTACTCGTTTTACTCGTTTTACTAGTTTTGCTCGTTTTACTCGTTTTCTCGTTTTACTCGTTTTACTCGTTTTACTCGTTTTATTCGTTTTACTAGTTTTGCTCGTTTTACTCGTTTTACTCGTTCTACTCGTTTTAATCGTTTCACTCGTTTTACTCGTTTTACTTGTTTTGCTAGTTTTACTCGTTTTACACGTTTTACTCGTTTTACTCGTTTTACTCGATTTACTCGTTTTACTCGTTTTACTCGTTTTACTCGTTTTACTAGTTTTACTCGTTTTACTCGTTTTACTCGTTTTACTCGTTTTAATCGTTTTATTCGTTTTACTCGTTTTACTCGTTTACTCTTTTTACTCGTTTTACTCGTTTTACTCGTTTTACTCGTTTTACTCGTTTTACTCGATTAACTCGTTTTACTCGATTTACTCGTTTTACTCGTTTTACTCGTTTTACTCGTTTTACTCGTTTTATTCGTTTTACTCGTTTTACTCGTTTTACTCGTTTTACTCGTTTTACTCGTTCTACTCGTTTTAATCGTTTCACTCGTTTTACTCGTTTTACTCGTTTTACTCGTTTTATTCGTTTTACTCGTTTTACTCGTTTTACTCGTTTTACTCGTTTTACTCGTTTTACTCGTTTTACTCGTTTTATTTACTCGTTTTACTCGTTTTACTCGTTCTACTCGTTTTAATCGTTTCACTCGTTTTACTCGTTTTACTCGTTTTACTTGTTTTACTCGTTTTACTCGTTTTACTCGATTTACTCGTTTTACTCGTTTTACTAGTTTTACTCGTTTTACTCGTTTTACTCGGTTTACTCGTTTTACTCGTTTTACTCGTTTTACTCGTTTTACTCGTTTTACTCGTTTTACTCGTTTTACTCGTTTT
The DNA here is from genome assembly GCF_050908995.1 of Andrena cerasifolii. NCBI lineage: Eukaryota > Metazoa > Arthropoda > Insecta > Hymenoptera > Andrenidae > Andrena > Andrena cerasifolii. The sequence continues at coordinate 6,105 of NW_027485358.1, forward strand.
ACTCGTTTTACTCGTTTTACTCGTTTTACTCGTTTTACTCGTTTTACTCGTTTTACTCGTTTTACTCGTTTTACTCGTTTTACTCGTTTTACTCGTTTTACTCGTTTTACTCGTTTTACTCGTTTTACTCGTTTTACTCGTTTTACTAGTTTTGCTCGTTTTACTCGTTTTACTCGTTTTACTCGTTTTAATAGTTTACTAGTTTTACTCGTTTTACTCGTTTTACTCGTTTTACTCGTTTTACTCGTTTTACTCGTTTTACTCGTTTACTCGATTAACTCGTTTTACTCGATTTACTCGTTTTACTCGTTTTACTCGTTTTATTCGTTTTACTCGTTTTACTCGTTTTACTCGTTTTACTCGTTTTACTCGTTTTATTCGTTTTACTCGTTTTACTCGTTTTACTCGTTTTACTCGTTTTACTCGTTTTACTCGTTTTATTCGTTTTACTAGTTTTGCTCGTTTTACTCGTTTTACTCGTTTTACTCGTTCTACTCGTTTTAATCGTTTCACTCGTTTTACTCGTTTTACTCGTTTTACTCGTTTTACTCGTTTTACTCGTTTTACTCGATTTACTCGTTTTACTCGTTTTACTAGTTTTACTCGTTTTACTCGTTTTACTCGGTTTACTCGTTTTACTCGTTTTACTCGTTTTACTCGTTTTACTCGTTTTACTCGTTTTACTCGTTTTACTCGTTTTACACGTTTTACTCGTTTTACTCGTTTTACTCGTTTTACTCGTTTTACTCGTTTTACTCGTTTTACTCGTTTTACTCGTTTTACTCGTTTTACTCGTTTTACTCGTTTTACTCGTTTTACTCGTTTTACTCGTTTTACTCGTTTTACTCGTTTTACTCGTTTTACTAGTTTTACTCGTTTTACTCGTTTTACTCGTTTTACTCGTTTTACTAGTTTTGCTCGTTTTACTCGTTTTACTCGTTTTAATCGTTTTAATAGTTTTACTAGTTTTACTAGTTTTACTCGTTTTACTCGTTTTACTCGTTTTACTCGTTTTACTCGTTTTACTCGTTTTACTCGTTTTACTCGTTTTACTCGTTTTACTCGTTTTACTCGTTTTACTCGTTTTACTCGTTTTACTCGTTTTACTCGATTTACTCGTTTTACTCGTTTTACTCGTTTTACTCGTTTTACTCGTTTTACTCGTTTTACTCGTTTTACTCGTTTTACTCGTTTTACTCGTTTTACTCGTTTTACTCGTTTTACTCGTTTTACTCGTTTTACTCGTTTTACTCGTTTTACTAGTTTTGCTCGTTTTACTCGTTTTACTCGTTTTACTCGTTTTACTCGTTTTACTCGTTTTATTCGTTTTACTAGTTTTGCTCGTTTTACTCGTTTTACTCGTTTTACTCGTTCTACTCGTTTTAATCGTTTCACTCGTTTTACTCGTTTTACTTGTTTGCTAGTTTTACTCGTTTTACACGTTTTACTCGTTTTACTCGTTTTACTCGTTTTACTCGATTTACTCGTTTTACTCGTTTTACTCGTTTTACTCGTTTTACTAGTTTTACTCGTTTTACTCGTTTTACTCGTTTTACTCGTTTTAATCGTTTTATTCGTTTTACTCGTTTTACTCGTTTTACTCGTTTTACTCGTTTTACTCGTTTTACTCGTTTACTCGTTTTACTCGTTTTACTCGTTTTACTCGTTTTACTCGTTTTACTCGATTAACTCGTTTTACTCGATTTACTCGTTTTACTCGTTTTACTCGTTTTATTCGTTTTACTCGTTTTACTCGTTTTACTCGTTTTACTCGTTTTACTCGTTTTATTCGTTTTACTCGTTTTACTCGTTTTACTCGTTTTACTCGTTTTACTCGTTTTACTCGTTTTACTCGTTTTATTCGTTTTACTAGTTTTGCTCGTTTTACTCGTTTTACTCGTTTTACTCGTTCTACTCGTTTTAATCGTTTCACTCGTTTTACTCGTTTACTCGTTTTACTCGTTTTACTCGTTTTACTCGTTTTACTCGATTTACTCGTTTTACTCGTTTTACTAGTTTTACTCGTTTTACTCGTTTTACTCGGTTTACTCGTTTTACTCGTTTTACTCGTTTTACTCGTTTTACTCGTTTTACTCGTTTTACTCGTTTTACTCGTTTTACTCGTTTTACTCGTTTTACTCGTTTTACTCGTTTTACTCGTTTTACTCGTTTTACTCGTTTTACTCGTTTTACTCGTTTTACTCGTTTTACTCGTTTTACTCGTTTTACTCGTTTTACTCGTTTTACTCGTTTTACTCGTTTTACTCGTTTTACTAGTTTTACTCGTTTTACTCGTTTTACTCGTTTTACTCGTTTTACTAGTTTTGCTCGTTTTACTCGTTTTACTCGTTTTACTCGTTTTAATAGTTTTACTAGTTTTACTCGTTTTACTCGTTTTACTAGTTTTACTCGTTTTACTCGTTTTACTCGATTTACTCGTTTTACTCGTTTTACTCGTTTTACTCGTTTTACTAGTTTTACTCGTTTTACTCGTTTTACTCGTTTTAATCGTTTTATTCGTTTTACTCGTTTTACTCGTTTTACTCGTTTTACTCGTTTTACTCGTTTTACTCGTTTTACTCGTTTTACTCGTTTTACTCGATTAACTCGTTTTACTCGATTTACTCGTTTTACTCGTTTTACTCGTTTTATTCGTTTTACTCGTTTTACTCGTTTTACTCGTTTTACTCGTTTTACTCGTTTTATTCGTTTTACTCGTTTTACTCGTTTTACTCGTTTACTCGTTTTACTCGTTTTACTCGTTTTATTCGTTTTACTAGTTTTGCTCGTTTTACTCGTTTTACTCGTTTTACTCGTTCTACTCGTTTTAATCGTTTCACTCGTTTTACTCGTTTTACTCGTTTTACTCGTTTTACTCGTTTTACTCGTTTTACTCGATTTACTCGTTTTACTCGTTTTACTAGTTTTACTCGTTTTACTCGTTTACTCGGTTTACTCGTTTTACTCGTTTTACTCGTTTTACACGTTTTACTCGTTTTACTCGTTTTACTCGTTTTACTCGTTTTACTCGTTTTACTCGTTTTACTAGTTTTACTAGTTTTACTCGTTTTTACACGTTTTACTCGTTTTACTAGTTTTACTAGTTTTACTCGTTTTACACGTTTTATTCGTTTTACTCGTTTTACTCGTTTTACTAGTTTTGCTCGTTTTACTCGTTTTACTCGTTTTACTCGTTTTACTCGTTTTACTCGATTTACTCCTTTTACTCGTTTTACTCGTTTTACTCGTTTTACTAGTTTTACTCGTTTTACTCGTTTTACTCGTTTTATTCGTTTTACTCGTTTTACTCGTTTTACTCGTTTTACTCGTTTTACTCGTTTTACTCGTTTTACTCGTTTTACTCGTTTTACTCGTTTTACTCGTTTTACTCGTTTTACTCGTTTTACTCGTTTTACTCGTTTTACTCGTTTTACTCGTTTTACTCGTTTTACTAGTTTTACTCGTTTTACTCGTTTTACTCGTTTTACTCGTTTTACTAGTTTTGCTCGTTTTACTCGTTTTACTCGTTTTACTCGTTTTAATAGTTTTACTAGTTTTACTCGTTTTACTCGTTTTACTCGTTTTACTCGTTTTACTCGTTTTACTCGTTTTACTCGTTTTACTCGATTTACTCGTTTTACTCGTTTTACTCGTTTTACTCGTTTTACTCGTTTTACTCGTTTTACTCGTTTTACTCGTTTTACTCGTTTTACTCGTTTTACTCGTTTTACTCGTTTTACTCGTTTTACTCGTTTTACTCGTTTTACTCGTTTTACTCGTTTTACTCGTTTTACTCGTTTTACTAGTTTTGCTCGTTTTACTCGTTTTACTCGTTTTACTCGTTTTACTCGATTTACTCGTTTTACTCGTTTTACTCGTTTTACTCGTTTTACTCGTTTTACTAGTTTTACTCGTTTTACTCGTTTTACTCGTTTTACTCGTTTTACTCGTTTTACTCGTTTTACTCGTTTTACTCGTTTTACTCGTTTTACTCGTTTTACTCGTTTTACTCGTTTTACTAGTTTTGCTCGTTTTACTCGTTTTGCTCGTTTTACTCGTTCTACTCGTTTTAATCGTTTCACTCGTTTTACTCGTTTTACTTGTTTTACTCGTTTTACTCGTTTTACTCGTTTTACTCGTTTTACTAGTTTTACTAGTTTTACTCGTTTTACACGTTTTACTCGTTTTACTCGTTTTACTCGTTTTACTAGTTTTGCTCCTTTTACTCGTTTTACTCGTTTTACTCGTTTTACTCGTTTTATTCGTTTACTCGTTTTACTCGTTTTACACGTTTTACTCGTTTTACTCGTTTTACTCGTTTTACTCGTTTTACTCGTTTTACTAGTTTTACTAGTTTTACTCGTTTTACACGTTTTACTCGTTTTACTCGTTTTACTAGTTTTGCTCCTTTTACTCGTTTTACTCGTTTTACTCGTTTTACTCGATTTACTCGTTTTACTCGTTTTACTCGTTTTACTCGTTTTACTCGTTTTACTCGTTTTACTCGTTTTACTCGTTTTATTCGTTTTACTAGTTTTGCTCGTTTTACTCGTTTTACTCGTTTTACTCGTTCTACTCGTTTTAATCGTTTCACTCGTTTTACTCGTTTTACTTGTTTTACTAGTTTTACTCGTTTTACACGTTTTACTCGTTTTACTCGTTTTACTCGTTTTACTCGTTTTACTCGTTTTACTCGTTTTATTCGTTTTACTCGTTTTACTCGTTTTACTCGTTTTACACGTTTTACTCGTTTTACTCGTTTTACTCGTTTTACTCGTTTTACTCGTTTTACTCGTTTTACTCGTTTTATTCGTTTTACTCGTTTTACTCGTTTTACTCGTTTTACTCGTTTTACTCGTTTTACTCGTTTTACTCGTTTTACTCGTTTTAATAGTTTTACTAGTTTTACTCGTTTTACTCGTTTTACTCGTTTTACTCGTTTTACTCGTTTTACTCGTTTTACTCGTTTTACTCGTTTTACTCGTTTTACTCGTTTTACTAGTTTTGCTCGGTTTTACTCGTTTTACTCGTTTTACTCGTTTTACTCGATTTACTCGTTTTACTCGTTTTACTCGTTTTACTCGTTTTACTCGTTTTACTAGTTTTACTCGTTTTACTCGTTTTACTCGTTTTACTCGTTTTACTCGTTTTACTCGTTTTACTCGTTTTACTCGTTTTACTCGTTTTACTCGTTTTACTCGTTTTACTCGTTTTACTCGTTTTACTCGTTTTACTCGTTTTACTAGTTTTGCTCGTTTTACTCGTTTTACTCGTTTTACTCGTTCTACTCGTTTTAATCGTTTCACTCGTTTTACTCGTTTTACTTGTTTTACTCGTTTTACTCGTTTTACTCGTTTTACTCGTTTTACTAGTTTTACTAGTTTTACTCGTTTTACACGTTTTACTCGTTTTACTCGTTTTACTCGTTTTACTCGTTTTACTCGTTTTACTCGTTTTACTCGTTTTACTCGTTTTACTCGTTTTACTCGTTTTACTCGTTTTACTCGTTTTACTCGTTTTACTCGTTTTACTCGTTTTACTCGTTTTACTCGTTTTACTCGTTTTACTAGTTTTACTAGTTTTACTCGTTTTACTCGTTTTACTCGTTTTACTCGTTTTACTCGTTTTACTCGTTTTACTCGTTTTACTCGTTTTACTCGTTTTACTCGTTTTACTCGTTTTACTCGTTTTACTCGTTTTACTCGTTTTACTCGTTTTACTCGTTTTACTCGTTTTACTCGTTTTACTCGTTTTACTCGTTTTACTCGTTTTATTCGTTTTACTAGTTTTGCTCGTTTTACTCGTTTTACTCGTTCTACTCGTTTTAATCGTTTCACTCGTTTTACTCGTTTTACTTGTTTTACTAGTTTTACTCGTTTTACACGTTTTACTCGTTTTACTCGTTTTACTCGTTTTACTCGTTTTACTCGTTTTACTCGTTTTACTCGTCTTACTCGTTTTACTCGTTTTATTCGTTTTACTCGTTTTACTCGTTTTACTCGTTTTACACGTTTTACTCGTTTTACTCGTTTTACTCGTTTTACTCGTTTTACTCGTTTTACTCGTTTTACTCGTTTTACTAGTTTTACTAGTTTTACTCGTTTTACACGTTTTACTCGTTTTACTCGTTTTACTCGTTTTACTAGTTTTGCTCCTTTTACTCGTTTTACTCGTTTTACTCGTTTTACTCGTTTTACTCGATTTACTCGTTTTACTCGTTTTACTCGTTTTACTCGTTTTACTAGTTTTACTCGTTTTACTAGTTTTACTCGTTTTACTCGTTTTACTAGTTTTGCTCGTTTTACTCGTTTTACTCGTTTTACTCGTTTTACTCGTTTTACTCGTTTTATTCGTTTTACTCGTTTTACTCGTTTTACTCGTTTTACTCGTTTTACTCGTTTTACTCGTTTTACTCGTTTTAATAGTTTTACTAGTTTTACTCGTTTTACTCGTTTTACTCGTTTTACTAATTTTACTAGTTTTACTCGTTTTACACGTTTTACTCGTTTTACTCGTTTTACTCGTTTTACTAGATTTGCTCCATTTACTCGTTTTACTCGTTTTACTCGTTTTACTCGTTTTACTCGTTTTACTCGTTTTACTCGTTTTACTCGTTTTACTCGTTTTACTCGTTTTACTCGTTTTACTCGTTTTACTCGTTTTACTCGATTTACTCGATTTACTCGTTTTACTCGTTTTACTCGTTTTACTCGTTTTACTCGTTTTACTCGTTTTACTCGTTTTACTCGTTTTACTCGTTTTACTCGTTTTACTCGTTTTACTCGTTTTACTCGTTTTACTCGTTTTACTCGTTTTACTCGTTTTACTCGTTTTACTCGTTTTACTCGTTTTACTCGTTTTACTAGTTTTGCTCGTTTTACTCGTTTTACTCGTTTTACTCGTTTTACTCGTTTTACTCGTTTTACTCGATTTACTCGTTTTACTCGTTTTACTCGTTTTACTCGTTTTACTAGTTTTACTCGTTTTACTCGTTTTACTCGTTTTACTCGATTTACTCGTTTTACTCGTTTTACTCGTTTTACTCGTTTTGCTCGTTTTACTCGTTTTGCTCGTTTTACTCGTTTACTCGTTTTACTCGTTTTACTCGTTTTACTCGTTTTACTCGTTTTACTCGTTTTACTCGTTTTACTCGTTTTACTCGTTTTACTCGTTTTACTCGTTTTACTCGTTTTACTCGTTTTACTCGTTTTTACTCGTTTTACTCGTTTTACTCGTTTTACTCGTTTTACTCGTTTTACTCGTTTTACTCGTTTTACTCGTTTTACTCGTTTTGCTCCTTTTACTCGTTTTACTCGTTTTACTCGTTTTACTCGATTTACTCGTTTTACTCGTTTTACTCGTTTCACTAGTTTTACTCGTTATACTCGTTTTACTCGTTTTACTCGTTTTATTCGTTTTACTAGTTTTGCTCGTTTTACTCGTTTTACTCGTTCTACTCGTTTTAATCGTTTCACTCGTTTTACTCGTTTTACTCGTTTTACTTGTTTTACTAGTTTTACTCGTTTTACACGTTTTACTCGTTTTACTCGTTTTACTCGTTTTACTCGTTTTACTCGTTTTACTCGTCTTACTCGTTTTACTCGTTTTATTCGTTTTACTCGTTTTACTCGTTTTACTCGTTTTACACGTTTTACTCGTTTTACTCGTTTTACTCGTTTTACTCGTTTTACTCGTTTTACTCGTTTTACTCGTTTTACTCGTTTTACTCGTTTTAATCGTTTTACTCGTTTTACTCGTTTTACTCGTTTTACTCGTTTTACTCGTTTTACTCGTTTTACTAGTTTTGCTCGTTTTGCTCGTTTTGCTCGTTTTACTCGTTTTACTCGTTTTACTCGTTTTACTCGTTTTACTCGTTTTACTCGTTTTACTCGTTTTACTCGTTTTACTCGTTTTACTCGTTTTACTCGTTTTACTCGTTTTACTCGTTTTGCTCGTTTTGCTCGTTTTACTCGTTTTACTCGTTTTACTCGTTTTACTCGTTTTACTCGTTTTACTCGTTTTACTCGTTTTACTCGTTTTACTCGTTTTACTCGTTTTACTCGTTTTACTCGTTTTACTCGTTTTACTCGTTTTACTCGTTTTACTCGTTTTACTCGTTTTACTCGTTTTACTCGTTTTACTCGTTTTACTCGTTTTACTCGTTTTACTCGTTTTACTCGTTTTACTCGTTTTACTCGTTTTACTCGTTTTACTCGTTTTACTCGTTTTACTCGTTTTACTCGTTTTACTCGTTTTACTCGTTTTACTCGTTTTACTCGTTTTACTCGTTTTACTCGTTTTACTCGTTTTACTCGTTTTACTCGTTTTACTCGTTTTACTCGTTTTACTCGTTTTACTCGTTTTACTCGTTTTACTCGTTTTACTCGTTTTACTCGTTTTACTCGTTTTACTCGTTTTACTCGTTTTACTCGTTTTACTCGTTTTACTCGTTTTACTCGTTTTACTCGTTTTACTCGTTTTACTCGTTTTACTCGTTTTACTCGTTTTACTCGTTTTACTCGTTTTACTCGTTTTACTCGTTTTACTCGTTTTACTCGTTTTACTCGTTTTACTCGTTTTACTCGTTTTACTCGTTTTACTCGTTTTACTCGTTTTACTCGTTTTACTCGTTTTACTCGTTTTACTCGTTTTACTCGTTTTACTAGTTTTGCTCGTTTTGCTCGTTTTACTCGTTTTACTCGTTTTACTAGTTTTACTAGTTTTGCTCCTTTTACTCGTTTTACTCGTTTTACTCGTATTACTCGTTTTACTCGTTTTACTCGTATTACTCGTTTTACTCGTTTTACTCGTTTTACTCGTTTTACTCGTTTTACTCGTTTTACTCGTTTTACTCGTTTTACTAGTTTTGCTCGTTTTACTCGTTTTACTCGTTTTACTCGTTTTACTCGTTTTACTAGTTTTGCTCGTTTTGCTCGTTTTGCTCGTTTTACTCGTTTTACTCGATTTACTCGTTTTACTCGTTTTACTCGTTTTACTCGATTTACTCGTTTTACTCGTTTTACTCGTTTTACTCGTTTTACTCGTTTTACTCGTTTTACTCGTTTTACTAGTTTTACTAGTTTTGCTCGTTTTACTCGTTTTACTCGTTTTACTCGATTTAATCGTTTTACTCGTTTTACTCGTTTTACTCGTTTTACTCGTTTTACTCGTTTTACTCGTTTTACTCGTTTTACTCGTTTTACTAGTTTTGCTCGTTTTACTCGTTTTACTCGTTTTACTCGTTTTACTCGTTTTACTCGTTTTACTAGTTTTACTAGTTTTGCTCCTTTTACTCGTTTTACTCGTTTTACTCGTTTTACTCGTTTTACTCGTTTTACTCGTTTTACTCGTTTTACTCGTTTTACTAGTTTTGCTCGTTTTACTCGTTTTACTCGTTTTACTCGTTTTACTCGTTTTACTAGTTTTGCTCGTTTTGCTCGTTTTGCTCGTTTTACTCGTTTTACTCGATTTACTCGTTTTACTCGTTTTACTCGTTTTACTCGTTTTACTCGATTTACTCGTTTTACTCGTTTTACTCGTTTTACTCGTTTTACTCGTTTTACTCGTTTTACTCGTTTTACTCGTTTTACTCGTTTTACTCGTTTTACTAGTTTTACTAGTTTTGCTCGTTTTACTCGTTTTACTCGTTTTACTCGATTTAATCGTTTTACTCGTTTTACTCGTTTTACTCGTTTTACTCGTTTTACTCGTTTTACTCGTTTTACTCGTTTTACTCGTTTTACTCGTTTTACTCGTTTTACTCGTTTTACTCGTTTTACTCGTTTTACTCGTTTTACTCGTTTTACTCGTTTTATTCGTTTTATTCGTTTTGCTCGTTTTGCTCGTTTTGCTCGTTTTTCTCGTTTTACTCGTTTTACTCGTTTTACTCGTTTTACTCGTTTTACTCGTTTTACTCGTTTTACTCGTTTTACTCGTTTTACTCGTTTTACTCGTTTTACTCGTTTTACTCGTTTTACTCGTTTTACTCGTTTTACTCGTTTTACTCGTTTTACTCGTTTTACTCGTTTTACTCGTTTTACTCGTTTTACTCGTTTTACTCGTTTTACTCGTTTTACTCGTTTTACTCGTTTTACTCGTTTTACTCGTTTTACTCGTTTTACTCGTTTTACTCGTTTTACTCGTTTTACTCGTTTTACTCGTTTTACTCGTTTTACTAGTTTTGCTCGTTTTACTCGTTTTACTCGTTTTACTCGTTTTACTCGTTTTACTAGTTTTGCTCGTTTTGCTCGTTTTGCTCGTTTTACTCGTTTTACTCGATTTACTCGTTTTACTCGTTTTACTCGTTTTACTCGTTTTACTCGATATACTCGATTTACTCGTTTTACTCGTTTTACTCGTTTTACTCGTTTTACTCGTTTTACTCGTTTTACTCGTTTTACTAGTTTTACTCGTTTTGCTCGTTTTACTCGTTTTACTCGTTTTACTCGATTTAATCGTTTTACTCGTTTTACTCGTTTTACTCGTTTTACTCGTTTTACTCGTTTTACTCGTTTTACTAGTTTTGCTCGTTTTACTCGTTTTACTCGTTTTACTCGTTTTACTCGTTTTACTCGTTTTACTCGTTTTACTCGTTTTACTCGTTTTACTCGTTTTACTCGTTTTACTCGTTTTACTCGTTTTACTCGTTTTACTCGTTTTACTCGTTTTATTCGTTTTACTCGTTTTGCTCGTTTTGCTCGTTTTGCTCGTTTTACTCGTTTTACTCGTTTTACTCGTTTTACTCGTTTTACTCGTTTTACTCGTTTTACTCGTTTTACTCGTTTTACTCGTTTTACTCGTTTTACTCGTTTTACTCGTTTTACTCGTTTTACTCGTTTTACTCGTTTTACTCGTTTTACTCGTTTTACTCGTTTTACTCGTTTTACTCGTTTTACTCGTTTTACTCGTTTTACTCGTTTTACTCGTTTTACTCGTTTTACTCGTTTTACTCGTTTTACTCGTTTTACTCGTTTTACTAGTTTTGCACGTTTTGCTCGTTTTGCTCGTTTTACTCGTTTTACTCGATTTACTCGATTTTCTCGTTTTACTCGTTTTACTCGTTTTACTCGATTTACTCGTTTTACTCGTTTTAATCGTTTTACTCGTTTTACTCGTTTTACTCGTTTTACTCGTTTTACTCGTTTTACTCGTTTTACTAGTTTTGCTCGTTTTGCTCGTTTTGCTCGTTTTACTCGTTTTACTCGTTTTACTCGTTTTACTCGTTTTACTAGTTTTGCTCGTTTTACTCGTTTTACTCGTTTTACTCGTTTTACTCGGTTTACTAGTTTTACTCGTTTTACTCGTTTTACTCGTTTTACTAGTTTTACTAGTTTTGCTCGTTTTACTCGTTTTACTCGTTTTACTCGATTTAATCGTTTTACTCGTTTTACTCGTTTTACTCGTTTTACTCGTTTTATTCGTTTTACTCGTTTTGCTCGTTTTGCTCGTTTTGCTCGTTTTTCTCGTTTTACTCGTTTTACTCGTTTTACTCGTTTTACTAGTTTTACTAGTTTTGCTCCTTTTACTCGTTTTACTCGTTTTACTCGTATTACTCGTTTTACTCGTTTTACTCGTATTACTCGTTTTACTCGTTTTACTCGTTTTACTCGTTTTACTCGTTTTACTCGTTTTACTCGTTTTACTCGTTTTACTAGTTTTGCTCGTTTTACTCGTTTTACTCGTTTTACTCGTTTTACTCGTTTTACTCGTTTTACTAGTTTTGCTCGTTTTGCTCGTTTTGCTCGTTTTACTCGTTTTACTCGATTTACTCGTTTTACTCGTTTTACTCGTTTTACTCGTTTTACTCGTTTTACTCGATTTACTCGTTTTACTCGTTTTACTCGTTTTACTCGTTTTACTCGTTTTACTCGTTTTACTCGTTTTACTAGTTTTACTAGTTTTGCTCGTTTTACTCGTTTTACTCGATTTAATCGTTTTACTCGTTTTACTCGTTTTACTCGTTTTACTCGTTTTACTCGTTTTACTCGTTTTACTCGTTTTACTCGTTTTACTCGTTTTACTCGTTTTACTCGTTTTACTCGTTTTACTCGTTTTACTCGTTTTACTCGTTTTACTCGTTTTACTCGTTTTACTCGTTTTACTCGTTTTACTCGTTTTACTCGTTTTACTCGTTTTACTCGTTTTACTCATTTTACTCGTTTTACTCGTTTTACTCGTTTTACTCGTTTTACTCGTTTTACTCGTTTTACTCGTTTTACTCGTTTTACTAGTTTTGCTCGTTTTGCTCGTTTTGCTCGTTTTACTCGTTTTACTCGTTTTACTCGTTTTACTCGTTTTACTAGTTTTGCTCGTTTTACTCGTTTTACTCGTTTTACTCGTTTTACTCGGTTTACTAGTTTTACTAGTTTTGCTCGTTTTACTCGTTTTACTCGTTTTACTCGTTTTACTCGTTTTACTCGTTTTACTCGTTTTACTCGTTTTACTCGTTTTACTCGTTTTACTCGTTTTACTCTTTTTACTCGTTTTTCTCGTTTTTCTCGTTTTACTAGTTTTGCTCGTTTTGCTCGTTTTGCTCGTTTTACTCGTTTTACTCGATTTACTCGTTTTACTCGTTTTACTCGTTTTACTCGATTTACTCGTTTTACTCGTTTTACTCGATTTACTCGTTTTACTCGTTTTACTCGTTTTGCTCGTTTTACTCGTTTTACTCGTTTTACTCGTTTTACTAGTTTTGCTCGTTTTGCTCGTTTTACTCGTTTTACTAGTTTTACTAGTTTTGCTCGTTTTACTCGTTTTACTCGTTTTACTCGTTTTACTAGTTTTACTCGTATTACTCGTTTTACTCGTTTTACTCGTTTTACTCGTTTTACTCGTTTTACTCGTTTTACTCGTTTTACTCGTTTTACTCGTTTTACTCGTTTTACTCGTTTTACTCGTTTTACTCGTTTTACTCGTTTTACTCGTTTTACTAGTTTTGCTCGTTTTGCTCGTTTTGCTCGTTTTACTCGTTTTACTCGTTTTACTCGTTTTACTCGTTTTACTAGTTTTGCTCGTTTTACTCGTTTTACTCGTTTTACTCGGTTTACTAGTTTTACTAGTTTTACTCGTTTTGCTCGTTTTACTCGTTTTACTCGTTTTACTCGTTTTACTCGTTTTACTCGTTTTACTCGTTTTACTCGTTTTACTCGTTTTACTCGTTTTACTCGTTTTACTCGTTTTACTCGTTTTACTCGTTTTACTCGTTTTACTCGTTTTACTCGTTTTACTCGTTTTACTCGTTTTACTCGTTTTACTCGTTTTACTCGTTTTACTCGTTTTACTAGTTTTGCTCGTTTTACTCGTTTTACTCGTTTTACTCGTTTTACTCGTTTTACTCGTTTTACTCGTTTTACTCGTTTTACTCGTTTTACTAGTTTTGCTCGTTTTGCTCGTTTTGCTCGTTTTACTCGTTTTACTAGTTTTGCTCGTTTTACTCGTTTTACTCGTTTTACTCGTTTTACTCGTTTTACTCGTTTTACTCGTTTTACTCGTTTTACTCGTTTTACTCGTTTTACTCGTTTTACTCGTTTTACTCGTTTTACTCGTTTTACTCGTTTTACTCGTTTTACTCGTTTTACTCGTTTTACTCGTTTTACTCGTTTTACTCGTTTTACTCGTTTTACTCGTTTTACTAGTTTTGCTCGTTTTGCTCGTTTTACTCGTTTTACTCGTTTTACTAGTTTTACTAGTTTTGCTCCTTTTACTCGTTTTACTCGTTTTACTCGTATTACTCGTTTTACTCGTTTTACTCGTATTACTCGTTTTACTCGTTTTACTCGTTTTACTCGTTTTACTCGTTTTACTCGTTTTACTCGTTTTACTCGTTTTACTAGTTTTGCTCGTTTTACTCGTTTTACTCGTTTTACTCGTTTTACTCGTTTTACTAGTTTTGCTCGTTTTGCTCGTTTTGCTCGTTTTACTCGTTTTACTCGATTTACTCGTTTTACTCGTTTTACTCGTTTTACTCGATTTACTCGTTTTACTCGTTTTACTCGTTTTACTCGTTTTACTCGTTTTACTCGTTTTACTCGTTTTACTAGTTTTACTAGTTTTGCTCGTTTTACTCGTTTTACTCGTTTTACTCGATTTAATCGTTTTACTCGTTTTACTCGTTTTACTCGTTTTACTCGTTTTACTCGTTTTACTCGTTTTACTCGTTTTACTCGTTTTACTAGTTTTGCTCGTTTTACTCGTTTTACTCGTTTTACTCGTTTTACTCGTTTTACTCGTTTTACTAGTTTTACTAGTTTTGCTCCTTTTACTCGTTTTACTCGTTTTACTCGTTTTACTCGTTTTACTCGTTTTACTCGTTTTACTCGTTTTACTCGTTTTACTAGTTTTGCTCGTTTTACTCGTTTTACTCGTTTTACTCGTTTTACTCGTTTTACTAGTTTTGCTCGTTTTGCTCGTTTTGCTCGTTTTACTCGTTTTACTCGATTTACTCGTTTTACTCGTTTTACTCGTTTTACTCGATTTACTCGTTTTACTCGTTTTACTCGTTTTACTCGTTTTACTCGTTTTACTCGTTTTACTCGTTTTACTCGTTTTACTCGTTTTACTCGTTTTACTAGTTTTACTAGTTTTGCTCGTTTTACTCGTTTTACTCGTTTTACTCGATTTAATCGTTTTACTCGTTTTACTCGTTTTACTCGTTTTACTCGTTTTACTCGTTTTACTCGTTTTACTAGTTTTACTCGTTTTACTCGTTTTACTCGTTTTACTCGTTTTACTCGTTTTACTCGTTTTACTCGTTTTACTCGTTTTACTCGTTTTACTCGTTTTACTCGTTTTACTCGTTTTACTCGTTTTATTCGTTTTATTCGTTTTGCTCGTTTTGCTCGTTTTGCTCGTTTTTCTCGTTTTACTCGTTTTACTCGTTTTACTCGTTTTACTCGTTTTACTCGTTTTACTCGTTTTACTCGTTTTACTCGTTTTACTCGTTTTACTCGTTTTACTCGTTTTACTCGTTTTACTCGTTTTACTCGTTTTACTCGTTTTACTCGTTTTACTCGTTTTACTAGTTTTGCTCGTTTTACTCGTTTTACTCGTTTTACTCGTATTACTCGTTTTACTCGTTTTACTAGTTTTACACGTTTTACTCGTTTACCCGTTTTACTCGTTTTACTCGTTTTACTCGTTTTACTCGTTTTACTCGTATTACTCGTTTTACTCGTTTTACTCGTTTTACTCGTTTTACTTGTTTTACTAGTTTTGCTCGTTTTACTCGTTTTACTCGTTTTACTCGTTTTACTCGTTTTACTAGTTTTGCTCGTTTTGCTCGTTTTACTCGTTTTACTAGTTTTACTAGTTTTGCTCGTTTTACTCGTTTTACTCGTTTTACTCGTTTTACTAGTTTTACTCGTTTTACTCGTTTTACTCGTTTTACTCGTTTTACTCGTTTTACTCGTTTTACTCGTTTTACTCGTTTTACTCGTTTTACTCGTTTTACTCGTTTTACTCGTTTTACTCGTTTTACTCGTTTTACTCGTTTTACTCGTTTTACTCGTTTTACTCGTTTTACTCGTTTTACTAGTTTTGCTCGTTTTGCTCGTTTTACTCGTTTTACTCGTTTTACTAGTTTTACTAGTTTTGCTCGTTTTACTCGTTTTACTCGTTTTACACGTATTACTCGTTTTACTCGTATTACTCGTTTTACTCGTTTTACTCGTATTACTCGTTTTACTCGTTTTACTCGTATTACTCGTTTTACTCGATTTACTCGTTTTACTCGTTTTACTCGTTTTACTCGTTTTACTCGTTTTACTCGTTTTACTCGTTTTACTCGTTTTACTCGTTTTACTCGTTTTATTCGTTTTACTCGTTTTACTCGTTTTACTCGTTTTACTCGTTTTACTCGTTTTACTCGTTTTACTCGTTTTACTCGTTTTACTCGTTTTGCTCGTTTTGCTCGTTTTACTCGTTTTACTCGTTTTACTAGTTTTACTAGTTTTACTAGTTTTGCTCGTTTTACTCGTTTTACTCGTTTTACTCGATTTACTCGTTTTACTCGTTTTACTCGTTTTACTCGTTTTACTCGATTTACTCGTTTTACTAGTTTTACTCGTTTTACTCGTTTTACTCGTTTTACTCGTTTTACTCGTTTTACTCGTTTTACTCGTTTTACTCGTTTTACTCGTTTTACTCGTTTTACTCGTTTTACTCGTTTTACTCGTTTTACTCGTTTTACTCGTTTTACTAGTTTTGCTCGTTTTGCTCGTTTTGCTCGTTTTACTCGTTTTACTAGTTTTACTAGTTTTGCTCGTTTTACTCGTTTTACTCGATTTACTCGTTTCACTCGTTTTACTCGTTTTACTCGTTTTACTCGTTTTACTCGTTTTACTCGTTTTACTCGTTTTACTCGTTTTACTCGTTTTACTCGTTTTACTCGTTTTGCTCGTTTTACTCGTTTTACTCGTTTTACTAGATTTACTAGTTTTGCTCGTTTTACTCGTTTTACACGTTTTACTCGATTTACTCGTTTTACTCGTTTTACTCGTTTTACTCGTTTTACTCGTTTTACTCGTTTTACTCGTTTTACTCGTTTTACTCGTTTTACTCGTTTTACTCGTTTTACTAGTTTTACTAGTTTTGCTCGTTTTACTCGTTTTACTCGATTTACTCGTTTTACTCGTTTTACTCGTTTTACTCGTTTTACTCGTTTTACTCGTTTTACTCGTTTTACTCGTTTTACTCGTTTTACTCGTTTTACTCGTTTTACTCGTTTTACTCGTTTTACTCGTTTTACTCGTTTTACTCGTTTTACTCGTTTTACTAGTTTTGCTCGTTTTACTCGTTTTACTCGTTTTACTCGTTTTACTCGTTTTACTCGTTTTACTCGTTTTACTCGTTTTACTCGTTTTACTCGTTTTACTCGTTTTACTCGTTTTACTCGTTTTACTCGTTTTACTCGTTTTACTAGTTTTGCTCGTTTTGCTCGTTTTACTCGTTTTACTCGTTTTACTAGTTTTACTAGTTTTGCTCCTTTTACTCGTTTTACTCGTTTTACTCGTATTACTCGTTTTACTCGTTTTACTCGTATTACTCGTTTTACTCGTTTTACTCGTTTTACTCGTTTTACTCGTTTTACTCGTTTTACTCGTTTTACTCGTTTTACTAGTTTTGCTCGTTTTACTCGTTTTACTCGTTTTACTCGTTTTACTCGTTTTACTAGTTTTGCTCGTTTTGCTCGTTTTGCTCGTTTTACTCGTTTTACTCGATTTACTCGTTTTACTCGTTTTACTCGTTTTACTCGATTTACTCGTTTTACTCGTTTTACTCGTTTTACTCGTTTTACTCGTTTTACTCGTTTTACTCGTTTTACTCGCTTTACTCGCTTTACTCGTTTTACTCGTTTTACTCGTTTTACTCGTTTTACTCGTTTTACTCGTTTTACTCGTTTTACTCGTTTTACTCGTTTTACTCGTTTTACTCGTTTTACTCGTTTTACTCGTTTTACTCGTTTTACTCGTTTTACTCGTTTTACTCGTTTTACTCGTTTTACTCGTTTTACTAGTTTTGCTCGTTTTACTCGTTTTACTCGTTTTACACGTTTTACTCGTTTTACTCGTTTTGCTCGTTTTACTCGTTTTACTCGTTTTACACGTTTTACTCGTTTTACTCGTTTTACTCGTTTTACTCGTTTTACTCGTTTTACTCGTTTTACTCGTTTTACTCGTTTTACTCGTTTTACTCGTTTTACTCGTTTTACTAGTTTTGCTCGTTTTGCTCGTTTTACTCGTTTTACTCGTTTTACTCGTTTTACTCGTTTTACTCGTTTTACTCGTTTTACTAGTTTTACTAGTTTTGCTCGTTTTACTCGTTTTACTCGTTTTACTCGTTTTACTCGTTTTACTCGTTTTACTCGTTTTACTCGTTTTACTCGTTTTACTCGTTTTACTCGTATTACTCGTTTTACTCGTTTTACTCGTTTTATTCGTTTTACTCGTTTTACTCGTTTTACTCGTTTTACTCGTTTTACTCGTTTTACTCGTTTTACTCGTTTTACTCGTTTTACTCATTTTACTCGTTTTACTCGTTTTACTCGTTTTACTCGTTTTACTAGTTTTGCTCGTTTTACTCGTTTTACTCGTTTTACTCGTTTTACTCGTTTTACTCGTTTTACTCGTTTTACTCGTTTTACTCGTTTTACTCGTTTTACTCGTTTTACTCGTTTTACTCGTTTTACTCGTTTTACTCGTTTTACTCGTTTTACTCGTTTTACTCGTTTTACTCGTTTTACTCGTTTTACTCGTTTTACTCGTTTTACTCGTTTTACTCGTTTTACTAGTTTTGCTCGTTTTGCTCGTTTTACTCGTTTTACTCGTTTTACTCGTTTTACTCATTTTACTCGTTTTACTAGTTTTACTAGTTTTGCTCGTTTTACTCGTTTTACTCGTTTTACTCGTATTACTCGTTTTACTCGTTTTACTCGTTTTACTCGTATTACTCGTTTTACTCGTTTTACTCGTTTTACTAGTTTTACTAGTTTTGCTCGTTTTACTCGTTTTACTCGATTTAATCGTTTTACTCGTTTTACTCGATTTAATCGTTTTACTCGTTTTACTCGTTTTACTCGTTTTACTCGTTTTACTCGTTTTACTCGTTTTACTCGTTTTACTCGTTTTACTAGTTTTGCTCGTTTTACTCGTTTTACTCGTTTTACTCGTTTTACTCGCTTTACTCGTTTTACTCGTTTTACTCGTTTTACTCGTTTTACTCGTTTTACTCGTTTTACTCGTTTTACTCGTTTTACTCGTTTTACTCGTTTTACTCGTTTTACTCGTTTTACTCGTTTTACTCGTTTTACTCGTTTTACTCGTTTTACTCGTTTTACTAGTTTTACTAGTTTTGCTCGTTTTACTCGTTTTACTCGTTTTACTCGTTTTACTCGTTTTACTCGTTTTACTCGTTTTACTCGTTTTACTCGTTTTACTCGTTTTACTCGTTTTACTCGTTTTACTAGTTTTGCTCGTTTTACTCGTTTTACTCGTATTACTCGTTTTACTCGTTTTACTCGTTTTACTCGTATTACTCGTTTTACTCGATTTACTCGTTTTACTCGTTTTACTCGTTTTACTAGTTTTACTAGTTTTGCTCGTTTTACTCGTTTTACTCGTTTTACTCGATTTAATCGTTTTACTCGTTTTACTCGTTTTACTCGTTTTGCTCGTTTTGCTCGTTTTGCTCGTTTTGCTCGTTTTGCTCGTTTTACTCGTTTTACTCGTTTTACTCGTTTTACTCGTTTTACTCGTTTTACTCGTTTTACTCGTTTTACTCGTTTTACTCGTTTTACTCGTTTTACTCGTTTTACTCGTTTTACTCGTTTTACTCGTTTTACTCGTTTTACTCGTTTTACTCGTTTTACTCGTTTTACTCGTTTTACTCGTTTTACTCGTTTTACTCGTTTTACTCGTTTTACTCGTTTTACTCGTTTTACTCGTTTTACTCGTTTTACTCGTTTTACTCGTTTTACTCGTTTTACTCGTTTTACTCGTTTTACTCGTTTTACTCGTTTTACTCGTTTTACTCGTTTTACTCGTTTTGCTCGTTTTGCTCGTTTTGCTCGTTTTGCTCGTTTTGCTCGTTTTGCTCGTTTTACTAGTTTTGCTCGTTTTACTCGTTTTACTCGTTTTACTCGTTTTACTCGTTTTACTCGTTTTACTCGTTTTACTCGTTTTACTCGTTTTACTCGTTTTACTCGTTTTACTCGTTTTACTCGTTTTACTCGTTTTACTCGTTTTACTAGTTTTGCTCGTTTTGCTCGTTTTACTCGTTTTACTCGTTTTACTCGTATTACTCGTTTTACTCGTTTTACTCGTTTTACTCCTTTTACTCGTTTTACTCGTTTTACTCGTTTTACTCGTTTTACTAGTTTTGCTCGTTTTACTCGTTTTACTCGTTTTACTCGTTTTACTCGTTTTACTAGTTTTGCTCGTTTTGCTCGTTTTGCTCGTTTTACTCGTTTTACTCGATTTACTCGTTTTACTCGTTTTACTCGTTTTACTCGTTTTACTCGATTTACTCGTTTTACTCGTTTTACTCGTTTTACTCGTTTTACTCGCTTTACTCGTTTTACTCGCTTTACTCGCTTTACTCGTTTTACTCGTTTTACTCGTTTTACTCGTTTTACTCGTTTTACTCGTTTTACTCGTTTTACTCGTTTTACTCGTTTTACTCGTTTTACTCGTTTTACTCGTTTTACTCGTTTTACTCGTTTTACTCGTTTTACTCGTTTTACTCGTTTTACTCGTTTTACTCGTTTTACTCGTTTTACTAGTTTTGCTCGTTTTACTCGTTTTACTCGTTTTACACGTTTTACTCGTTTTACTCGTTTTGCTCGTTTTACTCGTTTTACTCGTTTTACACGTTTTACTCGTTTTACTCGTTTTACTCGTTTTACTCGTTTTACTCGTTTTACTCGTTTTACTCGTTTTACTCGTTTTACTCGTTTTACTCGTTTTACTCGTTTTACTAGTTTTGCTCGTTTTGCTCGTTTTACT
Organism: Andrena cerasifolii; assembly: GCF_050908995.1. Classification (NCBI taxonomy): domain Eukaryota; kingdom Metazoa; phylum Arthropoda; class Insecta; order Hymenoptera; family Andrenidae; genus Andrena; species Andrena cerasifolii. The sequence goes on from NW_027485358.1 coordinate 26,603, forward strand.
CGTTTTACTCGTTTTACTCGTTTTACTCGTTTTACTCGTTTTACTCGTTTTACTAGTTTTACTAGTTTTGCTCGTTTTACTCGTTTTACTCGTTTTACTCGTTTTACTCGTTTTACTCGTTTTACTCGTTTTACTCGTTTTACTCGTTTTACTCGTATTACTCGTTTTACTCGTTTTACTCGTTTTACTCGTTTTACTCGTTTTACTCGTTTTACTCGTTTTACTCGTTTTACTAGTTTTACTAGTTTTGCTCGTTTTACTCGTTTTACTCGTTTTACTCGTTTTACTCGTTTTACTCGTTTTACTCGTTTTACTCGTTTTACTCGTTTTACTCGCTTTACTCGCTTTACTCGTTTTACTCGTTTTACTCGTTTTACTCGTTTTACTCGTTTTACTCGTTTTACTCGTTTTACTCGTTTTACTCGTTTTACTCGTTTTACTCGTTTTACTCGTTTTACTCGTTTTACTCGTTTTACTAGTTTTGCTCGTTTTACTCGTTTTACTCGTTTTACACGTTTTACTCGTTTTACTCGTTTTACTCGTTTTACTCGTTTTACTCGTTTTACTCGTTTTACTCGTTTTACTCGTTTTACTCGTTTTACTCGTTTTACTCGTTTTACTCGTTTTACTCGTTTTACTCGTTTTACTCGTTTTACTCGTTTTACTCGTTTTACTCGTTTTACTCGTTTTACTCGTTTTACTCGTTTTACTCGTTTTACTCGTTTTACTCGTTTTACTCGTTTTACTCGTTTTACTCGTTTTACTCGTTTTACTCGTTTTACTAGTTTTGCTCGTTTTGCTCGTTTTACTCGTTTTACTCGTTTTACTCGTTTTACTCGTTTTACTCGTTTTACTCGTTTTACTCGTTTTACTAGTTTTACTAGTTTTGCTCGTTTTACTCGTTTTACTCGTTTTACTCGTTTTACTCGTTTTACTCGTTTTACTCGTTTTACTCGTATTACTCGTTTTACTCGTTTTACTCGTTTTATTCGTTTTACTCGTTTTACTCGTTTTACTCGTTTTACTCGTTTTACTCGTTTTACTCGTTTTACTCGTTTTACTCGTTTTACTCGTTTTACTCGTTTTACTCGTTTTACTCGTTTTACTCGTTTTACTCGTTTTACTCGTTTTACTCGTTTTACTAGTTTTGCTCGTTTTACTCGTTTTACTCGTTTTACTCGTTTTACTCGTTTTACTCGTTTTACTCGTTTTACTCGTTTTACTCGTTTTACTCGTTTTACTCGTTTTACTCGTTTTACTCGTTTTACTCGTTTTACTCGTTTTACTCGTTTTACTCGTTTTACTCGTTTTACTCGTTTTACTCGTTTTACTCGTTTTACTCGTTTTACTCGTTTTACTCGTTTTACTCGTTTTACTAGTTTTGCTCGTTTTGCTCGTTTTACTCGTTTTACTCGTTTTACTCGTTTTACTCATTTTACTCGTTTTACTAGTTTTACTAGTTTTGCTCGTTTTACTCGTTTTACTCGTTTTACTCGTATTACTCGTTTTACTCGTTTTACTCGTATTACTCGTTTTACTCGTTTTACTCGATTTACTCGTTTTACTCGTTTTACTCGTTTTACTCGTTTTACTCGATTTACTCGTTTTACTCGTTTTACTCGATTTACTCGTTTCACTCGTTTTACTCGTTTTACTCGTTTTACTCGTTTTACTCGTTTTACTAGTTTTACTAGTTTTGCTCGTTTTACTCGTTTTACTCGTTTTACTCGATTTAATCGTTTTACTCGTTTTACTCGTTTTACTCGTTTTACTCGTTTTACTCGTTTTACTCGTTTTACTAGTTTTACTAGTTTTGCTCGTTTTACTCGTTTTACTCGTTTTACTCGATTTAATCGTTTTACTCGTTTTACTCGTTTTACTCGTTTTGCTCGTTTTGCTCGTTTTGCTCGTTTTGCTCGTTTTGCTCGTTTTACTCGTTTTACTCGTTTTACTCGTTTTACTCGTTTTACTCGTTTTACTCGTTTTACTCGTTTTACTCGTTTTACTCGTTTTACTCGTTTTACTCGTTTTACTCGTTTTACTCGTTTTACTCGTTTTACTCGTTTTACTCGTTTTACTCGTTTTACTCGTTTTACTCGTTTTACTCGTTTTACTCGTTTTACTCGTTTTACTCGTTTTACTCGTTTTGCTCGTTTTACTAGTTTTGCTCGTTTTACTAGTTTTGCTCGTTTTACTCGTTTTACTCGTTTTACTCGTTTTACTCGTTTTACTCGTTTTACTCGTTTTACTCGTTTTACTCGTTTTACTCGTTTTACTCGTTTTACTCGTTTTACTCGTTTTACTCGTTTTACTCGTTTTACTCGTTTTACTCGTTTTACTCGTTTTACTCGTTTTACTCGTTTTACTCGTTTTACTCGTTTTACTCGTTTTACTAGTTTTGCTCGTTTTGCTCGTTTTACTCGTTTTACTCGTTTTACTAGTTTTACTAGTTTTGCTCCTTTTACTCGTTTTACTCGTTTTACTCGTATTACTCGTTTTACTCGTTTTACTCGTTTTACTCGTTTTACTCGTTTTACTCGTTTTACTCGTTTTACTCGTTTTACTAGTTTTGCTCGTTTTACTCGTTTTACTCGTTTTACTCGTTTTACTCGTTTTACTAGTTTTGCTCGTTTTGCTCGTTTTGCTCGTTTTACTCGTTTTACTCGTTTTACTCGTTTTACTCGTTTTACTCGTTTTACTCGTTTTACTCGATTTACTCGTTTTACTCGATTTACTCGTTTTACTCGTTTTACTCGTTTTACTCGTTTTACTCGTTTTACTAGTTTTACTCGTTTTACTCGTTTTACTCGTTTTACTCGTTTTACTCGTTTTACTAGTTTTGCTCGTTTTACTCGTTTTACTCGTTTTACTCGTTTTACTCGTTTTACTCGTTTTACTCGTTTTACTCGTTTTACTCGTTTTACTCGTTTTACTCGTTTTACTCGATTTACTCGTTTTACTCGTTTTACTCGTTTTACTCGTTTTACTCGTTTTACTCGTTTTACTCGTTTTACTCGTTTTACTAGTTTTGCTCGTTTTGCTCGTTTTACTCGTTTTACTAGTTTTACTAGTTTTGCTCGTTTTACTCGTTTTACTCGATTTAATCGTTTTACTCGTTTTACTCGTTTTACTCGTTTTACTCGTTTTACTCGTTTTACTCGTTTTACTCGTTTTACTCGTTTTACTCGTTTTACTCGTTTTACTCGTTTTACTCGTTTTACTCGTTTTACTCGTTTTACTCGTTTTACTCGTTTTACTCGTTTTACTAGTTTTGCTCGTTTTACTAGTTTTGCTCGTTTTACTCGTTTTACTCGTTTTACTCGTTTTACTCGTTTTACTCGTTTTACTCGTTTTACTCGTTTTACTCGTTTTACTCGTTTTACTCGTTTTACTCGTTTTACTCGTTTTACTCGATTTACTCGTTTTACTCGTTTTACTCGTTTTACTCGTTTTACTCGTTTTACTCGTTTTACTCGTTTTGCTCGTTTTACTCGTTTTACTAGTTTTACTAGTTTTGCTCGTTTTACTCGTTTTACTCGATTTAATCGTTTTACTCGTTTTACTCGTTTTACTCGTTTTACTCGTTTTACTCGTTTTACTCGTTTTACTCGTTTTACTCGTTTTACTCGTTTTACTCGTTTTACTCGTTTTACTCGTTTTACTCGTTTTACTCGTTTTACTCGTTTTACTCGTTTTACTCGTTTTACTCGTTTTACTCGTTTTACTCGTTTTACTAGTTTTACTAGTTTTGCTCGTTTTACTCGTTTTACTCGTTTTACTCGTTTTACTCGTTTTACTCGTTTTACTCGTTTTACTCGTTTTACTCGTTTTACTCGTTTTACTCGTTTTACTCGTTTTACTCGTTTTACTAGTTTTGCTCGTTTTACTAGTTTTACTCGTATTACTCGTTTTACTCGTTTTACTCGTTTTACTCGTTTTACTCGTATTACTCGTTTTACTCGATTTACTCGTTTTACTCGTTTTACTCGTTTTACTAGTTTTACTAGTTTTGCTCGTTTTACTCGTTTTACTCGTTTTACTCGATTTAATCGTTTTACTCGTTTTACTCGTTTTACTCGTTTTGCTCGTTTTGCTCGTTTTGCTCGTTTTGCTCGTTTTGCTCGTTTTACTCGTTTTACTCGTTTTACTCGTTTTACTCGTTTTACTCGTTTTACTCGTTTTACTCGTTTTACTCGTTTTACTCGTTTTACTCGTTTTACTCGTTTTACTCGTTTTACTCGTTTTACTCGTTTTACTCGTTTTACTCGTTTTACTCGTTTTACTCGTTTTACTCGTTTTACTCGTTTTACTCGTTTTACTCGTTTTACTCGTTTTACTCGTTTTACTCGTTTTACTAGTTTTGCTCGTTTTACTCGTTTTACTCGTTTTACTCGTTTTACTCGTTTTACTCGTTTTACTCGTTTTACTCGTTTTACTCGTTTTACTCGTTTTACTCGTTTTACTCGTTTTACTAGTTTTGCTCGTTTTACTCGTTTTACTCGTTTTACACGTTTTACTCGTTTTACTCGTTTTGCTCGTTTTACTCGTTTTACTCGTTTTACACGTTTTACTCGTTTTACTCGTTTTACTCGTTTTACTCGTTTTACTCGTTTTACTCGTTTTACTCGTTTTACTCGTTTTACTCGTTTTACTCGTTTTACTCGTTTTACTAGTTTTGCTCGTTTTGCTCGTTTTACTCGTTTTACTCGTTTTACTCGTTTTACTCGTTTTACTCGTTTTACTCGTTTTACTAGTTTTACTAGTTTTGCTCGTTTTACTCGTTTTACTCGTTTTACTCGTTTTACTCGTTTTACTCGTTTTACTCGTTTTACTCGTTTTACTCGTTTTACTCGTATTACTCGTTTTACTCGTTTTATTCGTTTTACTCGTTTTACTCGTTTTACTCGTTTTACTCGTTTTACTCGTTTTACTCGTTTTACTCGTTTTACTCGTTTTACTCGTTTTACTCGTTTTACTCGTTTTACTCGTTTTACTCGTTTTACTAGTTTTGCTCGTTTTACTCGTTTTACTCGTTTTACTCGTTTTACTCGTTTTACTCGTTTTACTCGTTTTACTCGTTTTACTCGTTTTACTCGTTTTACTCGTTTTACTCGTTTTACTCGTTTTACTCGTTTTACTCGTTTTACTCGTTTTACTCGTTTTACTCGTTTTACTCGTTTTACTCGTTTTACTCGTTTTACTCGTTTTACTCGTTTTACTCGTTTTACTAGTTTTGCTCGTTTTGCTCGTTTTACTCGTTTTACTCGTTTTACTCGTTTTACTCATTTTACTCGTTTTACTAGTTTTACTAGTTTTGCTCGTTTTACTCGTTTTACTCGTTTTACTCGTATTACTCGTTTTACTCGTTTTACTCGTTTTACTAGTTTTACTAGTTTTGCTCGTTTTACTCGTTTTACTCGATTTAATCGTTTTACTCGTTTTACTCGATTTAATCGTTTTACTCGTTTTACTCGTTTTACTCGTTTTACTCGTTTTACTCGTTTTACTCGCTTTACTCGTTTTACTCGTTTTACTCGTTTTACTAGTTTTACTAGTTTTGCTCGTTTTACTCGTTTTACTCGATTTAATCGTTTTACTCGTTTTACTCGTTTTACTCGTTTTACTCGTTTTACTAGTTTTACTAGTTTTACTAGTTTTGCTCGTTTTACTCGTTTTACTCGTTTTACTCGATTTACTCGTTTTACTCGTTTTACTCGTTTTACTCGTTTTACTCGTTTTACTCGTTTTACTCGTTTTACTCGTTTTACTTGTTTTACTCGTTTTACTCGTTTTACTAGTTTTGCTCGTTTTGCTCGTTTTACTCGTTTTACTCGTTTTACTAGTTTTACTAGTTTTGCTCGTTTTACTCGTTTTACTCGTTTTACTCGTTTTACTCGTATTACTCGTTTTACTCGTTTTACTCGTATTACTCGTTTTACTCGTTTTACTCGTTTTACTCGTTTTACTCGTTTTACTCGTTTTACTCGTTTTACTCGTTTTACTCGTTTTACTAGTTTTGCTCGTTTTACTCGTTTTACTCGTTTTACTCGTTTTACTCGTTTTACTAGTTTTGCTCGTTTTGCTCGTTTTGCTCGTTTTACTCGTTTTACTCAATTTACTCGTTTTACTCGTTTTACTCGTTTTACTCGTTTTACTCGATTTACTCGTTTTACTCGTTTTACTCGTTTTACTCGTTTTACTCGTTTTACTCGTTTTACTAGTTTTGCTCGTTTTACTCGTTTTACTCGTTTTACTCGTTTTACTCGTTTTACTCGTTTTACTCGTTTTACTAGTTTTGCTCGTTTTACTCGTTTTACTCGTTTTACTAGTTTTGCTCGTTTTACTCGTTTTACTCGTTTTGCTCGTTTTCGTTTGCTCGTTTTACTCGTTTTACTCGTTTTACTCGTTTTACTCGATTTACTCGTTTTACTCGTTTTACTCGTTTTACTCGTTTTACTCGTTTTACTCGTTTTACTAGTTTTGCTCGTTTTACTCGTTTTACTCGATTTACTCGTTTTACTCGTTTTACTCGTTTTACTCGATTTACTCGATTTACTCGTTTTACTCGTTTTACTCGTTTTACTCGTTTTACTCGTTTTACTCGTTTTACTCGTTTTACTCGTTTTACTCGTTTTACTAGTTTTGCTCGTTTTACTCGTTTTACTCGTTTTACTCGTTTTACTCGTTTTACTCGCTTTACTCGTTTTACTAGTTTTGCTCGTTTTACTCGTTTTGCTCGTTTTGCTCGTTTTGCTCGTTTTGCTCGTTTTGCTCGTTTTGCTCGTTTTGCTCGTTTTGCTCGTTTTGCTCGTTTTGCTCGTTTTGCTCGTTTTACTCGTTTTACTCGTTTTACTCGTTTTACTCGTTTTACTCGTTTTACTCGTTTTACTCGTTTTACTCGTTTTACTCGTTTTACTCGTTTTACTCGTTTTACTCGTTTTACTCGTTTTACTCGTTTTACTCGTTTTACTCGTTTTACTAGTTTTGCTCGTTTTGCTCGTTTTACTCGTTTTACTAGTTTTACTAGTTTTGCTCGTTTTACTCGTTTTACTCGATTTAATCGTTTTACTAGTTTTACTCGTTTTACTCGTTTTACTCGTTTTACTCGTTTTACTCGTTTTACTCGTTTTACTCGTTTTACTCGTTTTACTCGTTTTACTCGTTTTACTAGTTTTGCTCGTTTTACTCGTTTTACTCGTTTTACTCGTTTTGCTCGTTTTACTCGTTTTACTAGTTTTACTAGTTTTGCTCGTTTTACTCGTTTTACTCGATTTAATCGTTTTACTCGTTTTACTCGATTTACTCGTTTTACTCGTTTTACTCGATTTACTCGTTTTACTCGTTTTACTCGTATTACTCGTTTTACTCGTTTTACTCGTTTTACTCGTTTTACTCGTTTTACTCGTTTTACTAGTTTTGCTCGTTTTACTCGTTTTACTCGTCTTACTCGTTTTGCTCGTTTTGCTCGTTTTACTCGTTTTACTCGTTTTACTCGTTTTACTCGTTTTACTCGTTTTACTCGATTTACTCGTTTTACTCGTTTTACTCGTTTTACTCGTTTTACTCGTTTTACTCGTTTTACTCGTTTTACTCGTTTTACTAGTTTTGCTCGTTTTACTCGTTTTACTCGTCTTACTCGTTTTGCTCGTTTTGCTCGTTTTGCTCGTTTTGCTCGTTTTGCTCGTTTTGCTCGTTTTACTCGTTTTACTCGTTTTACTCGTTTTACTCGTTTTACTCGTTTTACTCGTTTTACTCGTTTTACTCGTTTTACTCGTTTTACTCGTTTTACTCGTTTTACTCGTTTTACTCGTTTTACTCGTTTTACTCGTTTTACTCGTTTTACTCGTTTTACTCGTTTTACTAGTTTTGCTCGTTTTACTCGTTTTACTCGTATTACTCGTTTTACTCGTATTACTCGCTTTACTCGTTTTACTCGTATTACTCGTTTTACTCGTTTTACTCGATTTACTCGTTTTACTCGTTTTACTCGTTTTACTCGTTTTACTCGATTTACTCGTTTTACTCGTTTTACTCGATTTACTCGTTTTACTCGATTTACTCGTTTTACTCGTTTTACTCGTTTTACTCGTTTTACTCGTTTTACTCGTTTTACTCGTTTTACTCGTTTTACTCGTTTTACTCGTTTTACTCGATTTACTCGTTTTACTCGTTTTACTAGTTTTGCTCGTTTTACTCGTTTTACTCGTTTTACTCGTTTTACTCGTTTTGCTCGTTTTGCTCGTTTTGCTCGTTTTGCTCGTTTTGCTCGTTTTACTCGTTTTACTCGTTTTACTCGTTTTACTCGTTTTACTCGTTTTACTAGTTTTGCTCGTTTTGCTCGTTTTACTCGTTTTACTCGTTTTACTCGTTTTACTCGTTTTACTCGTTTTACTCGTTTTACTCGTTTTACTCGTTTTACTCGTTTTACTCGTTTTACTCGTTTTACTCGTTTTACTCGTTTTACTCGTTTTACTCGTTTTACTCGTTTTACTCGTTTTACTAGTTTTGCTCGTTTTGCTCGTTTTACTCGTTTTACTAGTTTTACTAGTTTTACTAGTTTTGCTCGTTTTACTCGTTTTACTCGTATTACTCGTTTTACTCGTATTACTCGTTTTACTCGTTTTACTCGTATTACTCGATTTACTCGTTTTACTCGTTTTACTCGTTTTACTAGTTTTGCTCGTTTTGCTCGTTTTACTCGTTTTACTCGTTTTACTCGTTTTACTCGTTTTACTCGTTTTACTAGTCTTGCTCGTTTTACTCGTTTTACTCGTTTTACTCGTATTACTCGTTTTACTCGTATTACTCGCTTTACTCGTTTTACTCGTATTACTCGTTTTACTCGTTTTACTCGATTTACTCGTTTTACTCGTTTTACTCGTTTTACTCGTATTACTCGTTTTACTCGTATTACTCGCTTTACTCGTTTTACTCGTATTACTCGTTTTACTCGTTTTACTCGATTTACTCGTTTTACTCGTTTTACTCGTTTTACTCGTTTTACTCGATTTACTCGTTTTACTCGTTTTACTCGATTTACTCGTTTTACTCGATTTACTCGTTTTACTCGTTTTGCTCGTTTTGCTCGTTTTACTCGTTTTACTCGTTTTACTCGTTTTACTCGTTTTACTCGTTTTACTCGTTTTACTCGTTTTACTCGTTTTACTCGATTTACTCGTTTTACTCGTTTTACTCGTTTACTCGTTTTACTCGTTTTACTCGTTTTACTCGTTTTACTCGTTTTACTCGTTTTACTCGTTTTACTCGTTTTACTCGTTTTACTCGTGTTGTGCCCTGCGTGATGGCTCGCAAGGCTGGTACGGGATCTGGCGTAATCGTGGGTTCGGGAGTGATTAAAGGATGAGAATCCACCGGATGAATTACACCAAGTGTGATTAAACCCAAAGACTAAGTCTTTATTCAAAAACACTTAAACTAGACCGGAGTGTACAAGTAGGAATTAACCGTGTTAACTGGTCGAGAGTCGGCTCTAGAGTCTCCCGATTTGCGGCGGCAAATCGGTTTTTATTGCGCTATTGGGCGTGGTGCCGTCGCTTCGCGTTGCCGTGCATGGTCACGTTGCAACGCTCGCAATTTCGCTGATTTTGTAGTTTCGCGCTTTGCCTCGCAACTGATTTTGCTTAGGAACGTCTCGAACGTTCTGGAGTAGTATAATGGTTAATATGAAGTATAATATGTCGCGTGACACGTGTGCTTGGGCGTTGCCTGGGCACAACATCCCTCCCCCCTTGGGGAGGAAAAGCCATAGCTTTTTCTGCCGATGATAAACTATCTTAGGGAAATCCCAAAACTCGTAATGGTTGGATTGGTTATCATCGACTTACATGTGGTTTTTCTTAACTAGCTTATAATGGTATATTTTAAAGAGAATTAGTGGAAGACGTTTCCTCCTTACTAACTATTTTGATTATCGCTTCGGGTTTTTGTGTTGTTTTGTCGCGACTCGTGTTGTCTGTGGTACAGTGTCGTGGTGTTTTTGCTTTGCAGCGTACAATGCATTTGTAAATTGCGAACATACATAGTGTAGTTGTGATAAATCCCGTCACAGAGGATAGTGTAAAGAAGCTATAGTGATACTCGGTTGGTATAATCTCGGGTTTTTCTAAATCGTTTTGTAAGTCTTCTAATTTTTTACTAACTTTATTTAATTCTTCCGGGTGTTTGATTATTCTTTTAAGTTCAAAATTGGTATGTCGGTACGAATTTACAGTGGTCTGTGGAAACGTAATTTCGTCTAGTGTCAAATTGTAACCAGGTAAGTAGTTCCATGTTTTTTCTATTCCGTATTGTTTTCCGGTTTCTATCGTAAATTCGGCGGTAGTGATAGTACATTTATTTCTTATCGTTATTATACCAGAGTCCTTAATACTATACATGTTTGTGTTTTTATCGCCGCAGGTTACTGCTAGTTGTATTTGTTTCGGTGCGATATAAATCCATGTGCCCGGTTGTTGTAATTCTATCAGGATCGTGTGTTTCAGTGTCATGATTCGTATTTTACAATTGTTCGGTTTTTGCGTCAATTTTGTGTACAACTGTACTTCGCAGGGTCCGTATGGTATCGCTTTGAACATTGGATGGTTTGAGGTGCAGAGATATAGCTCGTTTATAGTTTTACATTCTGTTAGGTCTTCTTTGCTTAGTTGTATGTAATCTTGCACCGAGGTGTCGAGTACCACGTATGAGTCGAGGGGTTCTATATACGCGTAGAACGAATCGTTTACCTTTGTGGGTACCGGGTGTACCTTGCTTAATTTGAATTTCTTTGCGCTCAACAATGGGATATCTAGTACTACGGTAATTGATTTCGTATCCGAAAATGCGGAAAGTGTAAGGATGTCGTATAGGACGTGCATATTTTCTAGTTTTATTCCGATCGGGAAGTCTAATCCTTGCGGGATGTGAGCGAGTGCTGAAGTGAGGTATGTTATGATTTGTGCCGGTGGCATTAATTGTGGGTTAAGGACTCCTTTCTTTATATCCATTATGAATTCTAACAAGTCTTGTGTGTCACGCAGGAGTGTTTCCGCGACGCTATTTATTAGTATGAGGTTTTCGTCTATTGTCTCTCGAAATCTAGTAATGTCAGTCGTCTGTTGTAGTAAGTATTGAATTTGCCAAGTTGCGTTTAAAAGGGTTTTTTCATTTTCTTGTACGTTGTGTATAGTTTCATTTAGAAGTTCGGCGTTAGCTCTTACAATTTGCATTTGCCCTTTGATTGTATTCTTTAATCTACTGTCTTGTCTTTTTAAGAAGCCTATTTGGTCGTTGATTATCTTTCTGTCTTCGGAATCCATTAGTCCGAAGAGTGATTTGCCTATGTAACCTAATCCGTCTATTAGCCCGCGACGCTGTTTTGGTGCGGAGCTTATGGTTTGTTGGACGTAAGTAAGGAATTTGGTTACGCGGTCTACTTTGCTTTGAATTTTCGTGCCAAACGTTTTACAGAATTTTTGTAAGTTATTAGTAGAAGGTGTTTTACACTGAGCAAGTATGTCATATAGTGCTGCCTGGAGATTTGATTCGCGTCGGTAAATGTACGATATGTCTAAGTGTAGTATTAGTTTCCAACTATCCCGGTAAATCTGTAGATCGCCTAAGTTTTCGAAGTAAATGCCCGGGTGATCTTGAAATTCTTTTATAGCGAAGTCTGTGTCGGGGGTTGTTCCTCCTATGAGTAGTGTCGTCAATTGTAGGACGGTAATCCTGTAAAATATAATGTCGAGGTGTAGTCGACGCATCTTTCTGTTCGTCGCGAAGTCTCTTGTCTTGCGTGCGCGAGATAAAATTTTGTTAACGTAAGGCAGTTCTTCCTTGCAAGAGACTCGATTGTCTCGTCGCTTCTCATTCCGTTGTGATCAGTTGCGACATCATGTTGCGTTTCTTAAGCCTTCCTCGCGAGCTCGCGCTGTTTTTACTGGTACGTTTAGTGCAAGTTGTTGGGTGTTTTGTGTTTTGGTGGAAGTGCGTAGGGTTTTTATAATTGGTTTCCTCTTTTCTTAAATTTTTAGTCTTTGGAATATCCGGCGCCGTCCGGGTTTATGAGTATTGGGTACAGGCGGGCGGTGCGGGAGTACCGCTCGGCGCGGCGTCAAATCGCCGCCGAAAATGCTGAATGGTTGGACGCGGAGGACGCGTGGGGGATACGGGCACTTTACGGTGAGTATCAAATGTTTTTGTCGGTTAGGTGTTTTTTGTTTCTAGTGCAATTTTCTATTTTGGTTATTCCGCGTCTGGTTATTGTTCCAGAACGTCATGGCGATCGTTTTCCGGAACCCTTCACGCGGCCAGGTCCGTGGTTTCTATTATAGGCGCGCTTGGGGGGGGGGGGGGTGACACACACACAATTTAATTTGGACTCATATATCCTAAATTGAATAAATTTTTTCTCCTCCCTTTTTTTTTCAATTGTTTGTCTGCGTACCGTTACTTTCCTTCACTACTGCGACCGTTTCCTTGTTCCTGTCCTATTCTATGAAGTGTTTTAACCGGTTTGCGTGTACGCGGCGCGTTTTTCGTCCCTTTCCTATGGTGTAGTTATTATTGTCGTGCGTGTTTTGAATTGAGTAGGGTCCTATCCACGCGGGTGTTAGTTTTTTTGATCGTCCGCGTCTCACTGTCTCGTCGTGTAGGAGTACCTGCTCCCCAATTTTGAAAAATTTGTTAGCTGTCCTTTTATCATATTGCCTTTTTGACTTGTCCTTATTGATCCCTATAGTTTCGCGCGCGATGCTATTCGTGGACCGTAGTCTTTCGCGTAATTCTTCAGCGTATTTGTCGTAGGTGTATGTTAGTTGCGGTGCTTGGTTTAATGAGGTTGGTAAGGAAGCTTGTCTTCCGAAAACGAGTTCGTAGGGCGTGTAGCTAGTAGACGTGTGAGGGGTAGTATTGTATGTGAACATCGCGTACGGTAGCCATTCATCCCAGTCAGTCTGGTCTTCTGCGATATAGTTCTTTAAATATTCTGCCAGCGTGCGGTGGCTTCTTTCTAGCGCTCCGTTCGATTGGGGGTGGTAGGCTGTAGTTTGGATTTTGTCGATTTTTAGTAACCTACATACGTTTTTAAAGACTTGGCTTAGAAAATTAGTTCCTTGATCTGTTAGTACTCGCTGCGGAATGCCGTATTCGCAAATTATTTTAGTAACGAATTCTCTAGCTACGGTATCCGCTTCTTGGTTCTCGAGGGGTATGGCCTTACTGAATTTGGTTAAAAGATCTTGAAAGGTTAATATGTATTTGTTTCGTCTGCCGGTCTCGGGTAAAGGTCCTACGATGTCTAGTGCGCATTTCTCGAATGGTTCCGTGGGAGTGTCTGTAATAACCATGGGGGCTTTGGTTATTCTCGATAGCTTATTTCTTTGGCATTTTTCACATCTAGAGATGTACTTTTCTACGTCTTGTCGCATTCCTGGCCACGAATGATTTAATTTTATGCGTTCTAGGGTCCGTTTTACCCCTAAGTGTCCACCCAGAGGTGTGTCGTGGAATTCGCGTAGCACTCGAAGTTTTTCGTCCTCCGTGTATGTTGCGTTGTCCGTTTCTCCATTCGATCGGGGCTTCTCTTGTTCACTGTCGTCTTCGCTGGCGCCGGCTATTGTTTCGTTGTCGATCTTTTGTTTCACTCCGCGCGTTATCGCGAACATTCTGCTAAGGGCGTCCGCGTTCCTATTCGTTTTTCCGGCCTTATAATCGATGCTATAGTCGTATTCTGCTAATTTCAACTTCCATCTCATTAATCTAGAACCGGGGTCCTTTACGTTGAAAAGCCAAGTGAGTGGCTTATGGTCCGTCACGATTTTGAATTTAGTGCCGTATACGTATGGTCTGAAGTGTTGCGTTGCCCATACGATGGCTAACAATTCCTTTTCGATGGTGCTATAATTCTCTTCCGCCTTATTCAATACTCTACTCGCGTACGCTATTGGCAAATCTTGTCCTATTTTTCCTTGCGATAATACTGCTCCTATCGCTTTTCCGGAAGCGTCTGTTGTTAGAACAAACGGTTTTGAGAAATCTGGATATTGCAATACTGGTGCTGTCGTTAATTTTTCTTTTAGAATCTCGAGAGCTTCCTGCTCCTGTGCAGTCCATCTGAATGCTTGGTCTTTCTTTAACAGTTGTGTCAAAGGTTTTGCAATCTGTGAAAACTCCGCTATGAATCTCCTATAATATCCAGCTAGGCCTAAAAAGGATTGCACGTCTTTTATTCCTTTAGGTACCGGGAAGCTTCGGACAGCTTCTAGTTTAGATGGGTCTGGCTTGATGCCGTTTTCGGTTATTATGTGTCCTAGGTATATTGTTTCTTTGCGTAGGAATTCGCACTTGTTGGGTTGAAGTTTTAGGCCACTTTCTTGTATGCGTTCGAATACGAGTTTTAATCGTTCTTGGTGCTCCTTCAATGAGCGTCCGTAGACGACTATGTCGTCTAAATACACGAAACATTTTATTCCCTGTAAGCCTGACAGTACGGTGTTCATTAACCTTTGAAATGTCGCGGGAGCGTTTTTAAGCCCAAATGGCATTCTATTATACTCGAAATGTCCGTATGGCGTCGAGAATGCGGTTTTTTCACGATCTTCCTCCTTCATAGCTATTTGATGGAACCCTGAAGCTAAATCTAAGGTTGAGAAATATTTTGCTCCGCCTAATTGATCTAAAATATCTGTTATATTCGGCAAGGGATACGAATCGCCTATCGTCG
>NW_027485359.1:0-41272 GCF_050908995.1 Andrena cerasifolii
CTTTAAGGCGATGCCTATGAAACTCAAATTTAGTATACCTCTTTCCACTTCATGTTCCCCTGATATATTGGCCAAAATCTGGCGAAAATTTTCATAATGCACAAAATTGGGCTTTGTAACTGGAGAACATGCCGTCGAAAGAGATGGAACAAAGTAACGGCTCCGGAGAGCAAATCAAAGAGCAAGAAGTGCCGCAGAAGTTTCCAGACTGTGACTGTTTAATGAAGAGACGCAGAATTTTCGAACGCATCTTGAAAGGCCTCCGCCTACAATTTGCAACTTTAAGGATATGCCTTTGAAGCTGAAGTTTAGTATACCTCTTTCCACTTCGTGTTATCCTGATATATTGGCCAAAATTATTGCAAAAATTTTCATATTGCGCAAAATTGGGCTTTGTAACAGGAGAACATGCCGTCGAAAGAGATGGCACAAAGTAACGGCTCCGGAGAGCAAATCAAAGAGCAAGAAGTGGCGCAGATGTTTCCAGACTGTGACTGTTTAACGAAGAGACGCAGAATTTTCGAACGCATCTTGAAAGGCCTCCGCCTCTAATTTGCAACTTTAAGCATATGCCTTTGAAGCTGAAATTTAGTATACCTCTTTCCACTTCATGTTCCCCTGATATATTGGCCAAAATCTGGCGAAAATTTTCATAATGCACAAAATTGGGCTTTGTAACTGGAGAACATGCCATCGAAAGAGATGGCACAAAGTAACGGCTCCGGAGAGCAAATCAAAGAGCAAGAAGTGGCGCAGATGTTTCGAGGCAGTGACTGTTTAACGAAGAGACGCAGAATTTTCGAACGCATCTTGAAAGGCCTCCGCCTCTAATTTGCAACTTTAAGCATATGCCTTTGAAGCCTGAAATTTAGTATACCTCTTTCCACTTCATGTTCCCCTGATATATTGGCCAAAATCTGGCGAAAATTTTCAGAATGCACAAAATTGGGATTATAACAGGAGAACATTCTGTCGAAAGAGATGGTACAAAGCAACGTCTCCGGAGAGCAAATCAAAGAGCAAGAAGTGGCGCAGACGTTTCGAGACTGTGACTGTTTAACGAAGAGACGCAGAATTTTCGAACGCCGCTTGAAAGGCCTGCACCTCTTATTTGCAACTTTAAGGCGATGCCTTTGAAGCTGAAATTTAGTATACCTGTTTCCACTTCATGTTCACCTGATATATTGGCCAAAATCTGCCGAAAATTTTCAGAATGCAAAAAATTGGGCTTTGTAACAGGAGAACATGCCGTCGAAAGAGATGGCACAAAGTAACGTCTCCGGAGAGCAAATCAAAGAGCGAGAAGTGGCGCAGACGTTTCCGGACTGTGAGTGTTTAACGAGGAGACGCAGAATTTTCGAACGCCGCTTGAAAGGCCTGCACCTCTTATTTGCAACTTTAAGGCGATGCCTATGAAACTCAAATTTAGTATACCTCTTTCCACTTCATGTTCCCCTGATATATTGGCCAAAATCTGGCGAAAATTTTCATAATGCACAAAATTGGGCTTTGTAACAGGAGAACATGCCGTCGAAAGAGATGGCACAAAGTAACATCTCCGGAGAGCAAATCAAAGAGCGAGAAGTGGCGCAGAAGTTTCCAGACTGTGACTGTTTAACGAAGAGACGCAGAATTTTCGAACGCATATTGAAATGCCTCCGCCTCTAATTTGCAACTTTAAGGATATGCCTTTGAAGCTGAAATTTAGTATACCTCTTTCCACTTCATGTTCCCCTGATATATTGGCCAAAATTTGGCAAAAATCTTCATAATGCACAAAATTGGGATTTGTAACAGGAGAACATTCTGTCGAAAGTGATGGCACAAAGTAACGTCTCCGGAGAGCAAATCAAAGAGCGAGAAGTGGCGCAGACGTTTCGAGACTGTGACTGTTTAACGAAGAGACGCAGAATTTTCGAACGCCGCTTGAAAGGCCTGCACCTCTTACTTGCAATTTTAAGGCGATGCCTATGAATCTCAAATTTAGTATACCTCTTTCCACTTCATGTTCTCCTGATATATTGGCCAAAATTTGTGCAAAAATTTTCATATTGCACAAAATTGGGCTTTGTAACAGGAGAACATGCCGTCGAAAGAGATGGCACAAAGTAACGGCTCCGGAGAGCAAATCAAAGGTCAAGAAGTGGCGCAGATGTTTCCAGAATGTGACTGTTTAACGAATAGACGCAGAATTTTCGAACGCATCTTGAAAGGCCTCCGCCACTAATTTGCAACTTTAAGGATATGCCTTTGAAGCTGAAATTTAGTATAACTCTTTCCACTTCATGTTCTACAGATATTTTGGCCAAAATTTGGTAAAAATTTTCATAATGCACAAAATTGGGCTTTGTAACAGGAGAACATGCCGTCGAAAGGGATGGCACAAAGTAACGGCTCCGGAGAGCAAATCAAAGAGCAAGAAGTGGCGCAGATGTTTCCAGACTGTGACTGTTTAATGAAGAGACGCAGAATTTTCGAACGCATCTTGAAAGGCCTCCGCCTCCAATTTGCAACTTTAAGGATATGCCTTTGAAGCTGAAATTTAGTATACCTCTTTCCACTTCATGTTCTCCTGATATATTAGCCAAAATTTGGCAAAAATCTTCATAATGCACAAAATTGGGCTTTGTAACAGGAGAACATTCTGTCGAAAGAGATGGCACAAAGTAACGTCTCCGGAGAGCAAATCAAAGAGCGAGAAGTGGCGCAGACGTTTCGAGACTGTGACTGTTTAACGAAGAGACGCAGAATTTTCGAACGCCGCTTGAAAGGCCTGCACCTATTACTTGCAACTTTAAGGCGATGCCTATGAATCTCAAATTTAGTATACCTCTTTCGACTTCATGTTCTCCTGATATATTGGCCAAAATTTGGCAAAAATTTTCATAATGCACAAAATTGGGCTTTGTAACAGGTAACATGCCGTCGAAAGAGATGGCACAAAGTAACGGCTCCGGAGAGCAAATCAAAGAGCAAGAAGTGGCGCAGATGTTTCTAGACTGTGACTGTTTAACGAAGAGACGCAGAATTTTCGAACGCATCTTGAAAGGCCTCCGCCTCTAATTTGCAACTTTAAGCATATGCCTTTGAAGCTGAAATTTAGTATACCTCTTTCCACTTCATGTTCCCCTGATATATTGGCCAAAATCTGGCGAAAATTTTTAGAATGCACAAAATTGGGATTATAACAGGAGAACATTCTGTCGAAAGAGATGGTACAAAGCAACGTCTCCGGAGAGCAAATCAAAGAGCGAGAAGTGGCGCAGACGTTTCGAGACTGTGACTGTTTAACGAAGAGACGCAGAATTTTCGAACGCCGCTTGAAAGGCCTGCACCTCTTATTTGCAACTTTACGGCGATGCCTATGAATCTCAAATTTAGTATACCTCTTTCCACTTCATGTTCTCCTGATATATTGGCCAAAATTTGGCAAAAATTTTCATAAAGCACAAAATTGGGCTTTGTAACAGGAGAACATGCCATCGAAAGAAATGGCACAAAGTAACGGCTCCGGAGAGCAAATCAAAGAGCAAGAAGTGCCGCAGAAGTTTCCAGACTGTGACTGTTTAATGAAGAGACGCAGAATTTTCGAACGCATCTTGAAAGGCCTCCGCCTACAATTTGCAACTTTAAGGATATGCCTTTGAAGCTGAAATTTAGTATACCTCTTTCCACTTCGTGTTATCCTGATATATTGGCCAAAATTTGTGCAAAAATTTTCATATTGCGCAAAATTGGGCTTTGTAACAGGAGAACATGCCGTCGAAAGAGATGGCACAAAGTAACGGCTCCGGAGAGCAAATCAAAGAGCAAGAAGTGGCGCAGATGTTTCCAGACTGTGACTGTTTAACGAAGAGACGCAGAATTTTCGAACGCATCTTGAAAGGCCTCCGCCTCTAATTTGCAACTTTAAGCATATGCCTTTGAAGATGAAATTTAGTATACCTCTTTCCACTTCATGTTCCCCTGATATATTGGCCAAAATTTGGCAAAAATCTTCATAATGCACAAAATTGGGATTTGTAACAGGAGAACATTCTGTCGAAAGTGATGGCACAAAGTAACGTCTCCGGAGAGCAAATCAAAGAGCGAGAAGTGGCGCAGACGTTTCGAGACTGTGACTGTTTAACGAAGAGACGCAGAATTTTCGAACGCCGCTTGAAAGGCCTGCACCTCTTACTTGCAATTTTAAGGCGATGCCTATGAATCTCAAATTTAGTATACCTCTTTCCACTTCATGTTCTCCTGATATATTGGCCAAAATTTGTGCAAAAATTTTCATATTGCACAAAATTGGGCTTTGTAACAGGAGAACATGCCGTCGAAAGGGATGGCACAAAGTAACGGCTCCGGAGAGCAAATCAAAGAGCAAGAAGTGGCGCAGATGTTTCCAGACTGTGACTGTTTAATGAAGAGACGCAGAATTTTCGAACGCATCTTGAAAGGCCTCCGCCTCCAATTTGCAACTTTAAGGATATGCCTTTGAAGCTGAAATTTAGTATACCTCTTTCCACTTCATGTTCTCCTGATATATTAGCCAAAATTTGGCAAAAATCTTCATAATGCACAAAATTGGGCTTTGTAACAGGAGAACATTCTGTCGAAAGAGATGGCACAAAGTAACGTCTCCGGAGAGCAAATCAAAGAGCGAGAAGTGGCGCAGACGTTTCGAGACTGTGACTGTTTAACGAAGAGACGCAGAATTTTCGAACGCCGCTTGAAAGGCCTGCACCTATTACTTGCAACTTTAAGGCGATGCCTATGAATCTCAAATTTAGTATACCTCTTTCGACTTCATGTTCTCCTGATATATTGGCCAAAATTTGGCAAAAATTTTCATAATGCACAAAATTGGGCTTTGTAACAGGTAACATGCCGTCGAAAGAGATGGCACAAAGTAACGGCTCCGGAGAGCAAATCAAAGAGCAAGAAGTGGCGCAGATGTTTCTAGACTGTGACTGTTTAACGAAGAGACGCAGAATTTTCGAACGCATCTTGAAAGGCCTCCGCCTCTAATTTGCAACTTTAAGCATATGCCTTTGAAGCTGAAATTTAGTATACCTCTTTCCACTTCATGTTCCCCTGATATATTGGCCAAAATCTGGCGAAAATTTTTAGAATGCACAAAATTGGGATTATAACAGGAGAACATTCTGTCGAAAGAGATGGTACAAAGCAACGTCTCCGGAGAGCAAATCAAAGAGCGAGAAGTGGCGCAGACGTTTCGAGACTGTGACTGTTTAACGAAGAGACGCAGAATTTTCGAACGCCGCTTGAAAGGCCTGCACCTCTTATTTGCAACTTTAAGGCGATGCCTATGAATCTCAAATTTAGTATACCTCTTTCCACTTCATGTTCTCCTGATATATTGGCCAAAATTTGGCAAAAATTTTCATAAAGCACAAAATTGCGCTTTGTAACAGGAGAACATGCCATCGAAAGAAATGGCACAAAGTAACGGCTCCGGAGAGCAAATCAAAGAGCAAGAAGTGGCGCAGATGTTTCGAGGCAGTGACTGTTTAACGAAGAGACGCAGAATTTTCGAACGCATCTTGAAAGGCCTCCGCCTCTAATTTGCATCTTTAAGCATATGCCTTTGAAGCTGAAATTTAGTATACCTCTTTCCACTTCATGTTCCCCTGATATATTGGCCAAAATCTGGCGAAAATTTTCAGAATGCACAAAATTGGGATTATAACAGGAGAACATTCTGTCGAAAGAGATGGTACAAAGCAACGTCTCCGGAGAGCAAATCAAAGAGCGAGAAGTGGCGCAGACGTTTCGAGACTGTGACTGTTTAACGAAGAGACGCAGAATTTTCGAACGCCGCTTGAAAGGCCTGCACCTCTTATTTGCAACTTTAAGGCGATGCCTATGAATCTCAAATTTAGTATACCTCTTTCCACTTCATGTTCCCCTGATATATTGGCCAAAATCTGGCGAAAATTTTCATAATGCACAAAATTGGGCTTTGTAACTGGAGAACATGCCGTCGATAGAGATGGAACAAAGTAACGGCTCCGGAGAGCAAATCAAAGAGCAAGAAGTGCCGCAGAAGTTTCCAGACTGTGACTGTTTAATGAAGAGACGCAGAATTTTCGAACGCATCTTGAAAGGCCTCCGCCTACAATTTGCAACTTTAAGGATATGCCTTTGAAGCTGAAATTTAGTATACCTCTTTCCACTTCGTGTTATCCTGATATATTGGCCAAAATTTGTGCAAAAATTTTCATATTGCGCAAAATTGGGCTTTGTAACAGGAGAACATGCCGTCGAAAGAGATGGCACAAAGTAACGGCTCCGGAGAGCAAATCAAAGAGCAAGAAGTGGCGCAGATGTTTCCAGACTGTGACTGTTTAACGAAGAGACGCAGAATTTTCGAACGCATCTTGAAAGGCCTCCGCCTCTAATTTGCAACTTTAAGCATATGCCTTTGAAGCTGAAATTTAGTATACCTCTTTCCACTTCATGTTCCCCTGATATATTGGCCAAAATCTGGCGAAAATTTTCATAATGCACAAAATTGGGCTTTGTAACTGGGGAACATGCCATCGAAAGAGATGGCACAAAGTAACGGCTCCGGAGAGCAAATCAAAGAGCAAGAAGTGGCGCAGATGTTTCGAGGCAGTGACTGTTTAACGAAGAGACGCAGAATTTTCGAACGCATCTTGAAAGGCCTCCGCCTCTAATTTGCAACTTTAAGCATATGCCTTTGAAGCTGAAATTTAGTATACCTCTTTCCACTTCATGTTCCCCTGATATATTGGCCAAAATCTGGCGAAAATTTTCAGAATGCACAAAATTGGGATTATAACAGGAGAACATTCTGTCGAAAGAGATGGTACAAAGCAACGTCTCCGGAGAGCAAATCAAAGAGCGAGAAGTGGCGCAGACGTTTCGAGACTGTGACTGTTTAACGAAGAGACGCAGAATTTTCGAACGCCGCTTGAAAGGCCTGCACCTCTTATTTGCAACTTTAAGGCGATGCCTATGAATCTCAAATTTAGTATACCTCTTTCCACTTCATGTTCCCCTGATATATTGGCCAAAATCTGGCGAAAATTTTCATAATGCACAAAATTGGGCTTTGTAACTGGAGAACATGCCGTCGAAAGAGATGGAACAAAGTAACGGCTCCGGAGAGCAAATCAAAGAGCAAGAAGTGCCGCAGAAGTTTCCAGACTGTGACTGTTTAATGAAGAGACGCAGAATTTTCGAACGCATCTTGAAAGGCCTCCGCCTACAATTTGCAACTTTAAGGATATGCCTTTGAAGCTGAAATTTAGTATACCTCTTTCCACTTCGTGTTATCCTGATATATTGGCCAAAATTTGTGCTAAAATTTTCATATTGCGCAAAATTGGGCTTTGTAACAGGAGAACATGCCGTCGAAAGAGATGGCAGAAAGTAACGGCTCCGGAGAGCAAATCAAAGAGCAAGAAGTGGCGCAGAAGTTTCGAGACAGTGACTGTTTAACGAAGAGACGCAGAATTTTCGAACGCCTCTTGAAAGTCCTGTGCCTCTTATTGGCAACTTTAAGGCAATGCCTTTGAAGCTGAAACTTAGTATACCTCTTTCCACTTCATGTTCTCCTGATATATTGGCCCAAATCTGGCGAAAATTATCAGAATGCACAAAATTGGGCTTTGTAACAGGAGAACATTCTGTCGAAAGAGATGGCACAAAGTAACGTCTCCGGAGAGCAAATCAAAGAGCGAGAAGTGGCGCAGACGTTTCGAGACTGTGACTGTTTAACGAAGAGACGCAGAATTTTCGAACGCCGCTTGAAAGGCCTGCACCTATTACTTGCAACTTTAAGGCGATGCCTATGAATCTCAAATTTAGTATACCTCTTTCCACTTCATGTTCTCCTGATATATTGGCCAAAATCTGGCGAAAATTTTCATAATGCACAAAATTGGGCTTTGTAACTGGAGAACATGCCGTCGAAAGAGATGGCACAAAGTAACGGCTCCGGAGAGCAAATCAAAGAGCAAGAAGTGGCGCAGATGTTTCGAGGCAGTGACTGTTTAACGAAGAGACGCAGAATTTTCGAACGCATCTTGAAAGGCCTCCGCCTCTAATTTGCAACATTAAGGCGATGCCTTTGAAGCTGAAATTTAGTATACCTCTTTCCACTTCATGTTCCCCTGATATATTGGCCAAAATCTGGCGAAAATTTTCATAATGCACAAAATTGGGCTTTGTAACTGGAGAACATGCCATCGAAAGAGATGGCACAAAGTAACGGCTCCGGAGAGCAAATCAAAGAGCAAGAAGTGGCGCAGATGTTTCGAGGCAGTGACTGTTTAACGAAGAGACGCAGAATTTTCGAACGCATCTTGAAAGGCCTCCGCCTCTAATTTGCAACTTTAAGCATATGCCTTTGAAGCTGAAATTTAGTATACCTCTTTCCACTTCATGTTCCCCTGATATATTGGCCAAAATCTGGCGAAAATTTTCAGAATGCACAAAATTGGGATTATAACAGGAGAACATTCTGTCGAAAGAGATGATACAAAGCAACGTCTCCGGAGAGCAAATCAAAGAGCGAGAAGTGGCGCAGACGTTTCGAGACTGTGACTGTTTAACGAAGAGACGCAGAATTTTCGAACGCCGCTTGAAAGGCCTGCACCTCTTATTTGCAACTTTAAGGCGATGCCTATGAATCTCAAATTTAGTATACCTCTTTCCACTTCATGTTCCCCTGATATATTGGCCAAAATCTGGCGAAAATTTTCATAATGCACAAAATTGGGCTTTGTAACTGGAGAACATGCCGTCGAAAGAGATGGAACAAAGTAACGGCTCCGGAGAGCAAATCAAAGAGCAAGAAGTGCCGCAGAAGTTTCCAGACTGTGACTGTTTAATGAAGAGACGCAGAATTTTCGAACGCATCTTGAAAGGCCTCCGCCTACAATTTGCAACTTTAAGGATATGCCTTTGAAGCTGAAATTTAGTATACCTCTTTCCACTTCGTGTTATCCTGATATATTGGCCAAAATTTGTGCTAAAATTTTCATATTGCGCAAAATTGGGCTTTGTAACAGGAGAACATGCCGTCGAAAGAGATGGCACAAAGTAACGGCTCCGGAGAGCAAATCAAAGAGCAAGAAGTGGCGCAGATGTTTCCAGACTGTGACTGTTTAACGAAGAGACGCAGAATTTTCGAACGCATCTTGAAAGGCCTCCGCCTCTAATTTGCAACTTTAAGCATATGCCTTTGAAGCTGAAATTTAGTATACCTCTTTCCACTTCATGTTCCCCTGATATATTGGCCAAAATCTGGCGAAAATTTTCATAATGCACAAAATTGGGCTTTGTAACTGGAGAACATGCCGTCGAAAGAGATGGCACAAAGTAACGGCTCCGGAGAGCAAATCAAAGAGCAAGAAGTGGCGCAGATGTTTCGAGGCAGTGACTGTTTAACGAAGAGACGCAGAATTTTCGAACGCATCTTGAAAGGCCTCCGCCTCTAATTTGCAACTTTAAGGCGATGCCTTTGAAGCTGAAATTTAGTATACCTCTTTCCACTTCATGTTCCCCTGATATATTGGCCAAAATCTGGCGAAAATTTTCATAATGCACAAAATTGGGCTTTGTAACTGGAGAACATGCCATCGAAAGAGATGGCACAAAGTAACGGCTCCGGAGAGCAAATCAAAGAGCAAGAAGTGGCGCAGATGTTTCGAGGCAGTGACTGTTTAACGAAGAGACGCAGAATTTTCGAACGCATCTTGAAAGGCCTCCGCCTCTAATTTGCAACTTTAAGCATATGCCTTTGAAGCTGAAATTTAGTATACCTCTTTCCACTTCATGTTCCCCTGATATATTGGCCAAAATCTGGCGAAAATTTTCAGAATGCACAAAATTGGGATTATAACAGGAGAACATTCTGTCGAAAGAGATGATACAAAGCAACGTCTCCGGAGAGCAAATCAAAGAGCGAGAAGTGGCGCAGACGTTTCGAGACTGTGACTGTTTAACGAAGAGACGCAGAATTTTCGAACGCCGCTTGAAAGGCCTGCACCTCTTATTTGCAACTTTAAGGCGATGCCTATGAATCTCAAATTTAGTATACCTCTTTCCACTTCATGTTCCCCTGATATATTGGCCAAAATCTGGCGAAAATTTTCATAATGCACAAAATTGGGCTTTGTAACTGGAGAACATGCCGTCGAAAGAGATGGAACAAAGTAACGGCTCCGGAGAGCAAATCAAAGAGCAAGAAGTGCCGCAGAAGTTTCCAGACTGTGACTGTTTAATGAAGAGACGCAGAATTTTCGAACGCATCTTGAAAGGCCTCCGCCTACAATTTGCAACTTTAAGGATATGCCTTTGAAGCTGAAATTTAGTATACCTCTTTCCACTTCGTGTTATCCTGATATATTGGCCAAAATTTGTGCTAAAATTTTCATATTGCGCAAAATTGGGCTTTGTAACAGGAGAACATGCCGTCGAAAGAGATGGCACAAAGTAACGGCTCCGGAGAGCAAATCAAAGAGCAAGAAGTGGCGCAGATGTTTCCAGACTGTGACTGTTTAACGAAGAGACGCAGAATTTTCGAACGCATCTTGAAAGGCCTCCGCCTCTAATTTGCAACTTTAAGCATATGCCTTTGAAGCTGAAATTTAGTATACCTCTTTCCACTTCATGTTCCCCTGATATATTGGCCAAAATCTGGCGAAAATTTTCATAATGCACAAAATTGGGCTTTGTAACTGGAGAACATGCCGTCGAAAGAGATGGCAGAAAGTAACGGCTCCGGAGAGCAAATCAAAGAGCAAGAAGTGGCGCAGAAGTTTCGAGACAGTGACTGTTTAACGAAGAGACGCAGAATTTTCGAACGCCTCTTGAAAGTCCTGTGCCTCTTATTGGCAACTTTAAGGCAATGCCTTTGAAGCTGAAACTTAGTATACCTCTTTCCACTTCATGTTCTCCTGATATATTGGCCCAAATCTGGCGAAAATTATCAGAATGCACAAAATTGGGCTTTGTAACAGGAGAACATTCTGTCGAAAGAGATGGCACAAAGTAACGTCTCCGGAGAGCAAATCAAAGAGCGAGAAGTGGCGCAGACGTTTCGAGACTGTGACTGTTTAACGAAGAGACGCAGAATTTTCGAACGCCGCTTGAAAGGCCTGCACCTATTACTTGCAACTTTAAGGCGATGCCTATGAATCTCAAATTTAGTATACCTCTTTCCACTTCATGTTCTCCTGATATATTGGCCAAAATCTGGCGAAAATTTTCATAATGCACAAAATTGGGCTTTGTAACTGGAGAACATGCCGTCGAAAGAGATGGCACAAAGTAACGGCTCCGGAGAGCAAATCAAAGAGCAAGAAGTGGCGCAGATGTTTCGAGGCAGTGACTGTTTAACGAAGAGACGCAGAATTTTCGAACGCATCTTGAAAGGCCTCCGCCTCTAATTTGCAACTTTAAGGCGATGCCTTTGAAGCTGAAATTTAGTATACCTCTTTCCACTTCATGTTCCCCTGATATATTGGCCAAAATCTGGCGAAAATTTTCATAATGCACAAAATTGGGCTTTGTAACTGGAGAACATGCCGTCGAAAGAGATCGCACAAAGTAACGGCTCCGGAGAGCAAATCAAAGAGCAAGAAGTGGCGCAGAAGTTTCCAGACTGTGACTGTTTAATGAAGAGACGCAGAATTTTCGAACGCATCTTGAAAGGCCTCCGCCTACAATTTGCAACTTTAAGGATATGCCTTTGAAGCTGAAATTTAGTATACCTCTTTCCACTTCATGTTCTCCTGATATATTGGCCAAAATTTGGCAAAAATTTTCATAATGCACAAAATTGGGCTTTGTAACAGGAGAACATACCGTCGAAAGAGATGGCACAAAGTAACGTCTCCGGAGAGCAAATCAATGAGCGAGAAGTGGCGCAGACGTTTCGAAACTGTGACTGTTTAACGAAGAGACGCAGAATTTTCGAACGCCTCTTGAAAGTCCTGTGCCTCTTATTGGCAACTTTAAGGCAATGCCTTTGAAGCTGAAACTTAGTATACCTCTTTCCACTTCATGTTCTCCTGATATATTGGCCAAAATCTGGCGAAAATTATCAGAATGCACAAAATTGGGCTTTGTAACTGGAGAACATGCCGTCGAAAGAGATGGCACAAAGTAACGGCTCCGGAGAGCAAATCAAAGAGCAAGAAGTGGCGCAGAAGTTTCCAGACTGTGACTGTTTAACGAAGAGACGCAGAATTTTCGAACGCCTCTTGAAAGTCCTGTGCCTCTTATTGGCAACTTTAAGGCAATGCCTTTGAAGCTGAAACTTAGTATACCTCTTTCCACTTCATGTTCTCCTGATATATTGGCCAAAATCTGGCGAAAATTATCAGAATGCACAAAATTGGGCTTTGTAACTGGAGAACATGCCGTCGAAAGAGATGGCACAAAGTAACGGCTCCGGAGAGCAAATCAAAGAGCAAGAAGTGGCGCAGAAGTTTCCAGACTGTGACTGTTTAACGAAGAGACGCAGAATTTTCGAACGCCTCTTGAAAGTCCTGTGCCTCTTATTGGCAACTTTAAGGCAATGCCTTTGAAGCTGAAACTTAGTATACCTCTTTCCACTTCATGTTCTCCTGATATATTGGCCAAAATCTGGCGAAAATTATCAGAATGCACAAAATTGGGCTTTGTAACAGGAGAACATTCTGTCGAAAGAGATGGCACAAAGTAACGTCTCCGGAGAGCAAATCAAAGAGCGAGAAGTGGCGCAGACGTTTCGAGACTGTGACTGTTTAACGAAGAGACGCAGAATTTTCGAACGCCGCTTGAAAGGCCTGCACCTATTACTTGCAACTTTAAGGCGATGCCTATGAATCTCAAATTTAGTATACCTCTTTCCACTTCATGTTCTCCTGATATATTGGCCAAAATTTGTGCAAAAATTTTCATATTGCACAAAATTGGGCTTTGTAACAGGAGAACATGCCGTCGAAAGAGATGGCACAAAGTAACGGCTCCGGAGAGCAAATCAAAGAGCAAGAAGTGGCGCAGAAGTTTCCAGACTGTGACTGTTTAATGAAGAGACTCAGAATTTTCGTACGCATCTTGAAAGGCCTCCGCCTACAATTTGCAACTTTAAGGATATGCCTTTGAAGCTGAAATTTAGTATACCTCTTTCCACTTCATGTTCTCCTGATATATTGGCCAAAATTTGGCAAAAATTTTCATAATGCACAAAATTGGGCTTTGTAACAGGAGAACATACCGTCGAAAGAGATGGCACAAAGTAACGTCTCCGGAGAGCAAATCAAAGAGCGAGAAGTGGCGCAGACGTTTCGAGACTGTGACTGTTTAACGAAGAGACGCAGAATTTTCGAACGCCGCTTGAAAGGCCTGCACCTATTACTTGCAACTTTAAGGGGGCCGTCTCCTTTTTGTTATGGTCCGAATCGATCGAAGTGCCCTTGTAAACAGACGGACCCTAATGAAACTACTGCGGTCGGTAAAAAGAAGTTGTACAATGGTGACATCTACCGGTACTCTACGTAGACGAATTTTTGACAGCATAGTTGCCGCATGTTCTGTTGTCTCCGTCTCTGCCGCGCTGTTTCCACAGCTCCTTCTATTGAGAAGCTTGGAGGAATACGGCACGAGAGCTGCGTCTAGGCAGCGATCGCCGGGCTCCATGTACCGCTGATGGAGGGGGGAACATCGACAGGAGCGGTGGTTATGTGTGAGGAACTGCGGTGCGTCAGTCACGCACACATAACCACCGCTGTAGGTGTTTCCTCGTGCATCAGCTGTAGCTGGAGCCCGCCAATTCCTGCGTCTAGCATCAGAGCCTTGCTGAACGTAAAGGAGGATAGCACTATTGAAAGATAGAGAGGTTGAGTAGTGAAGTTAGGAAACATGTCAATGAAACAATACTAATTTAGTATTTATTTATACATAGAACGATGCAATACTTTGTATAATCAATGTGCAAATTCAAAGCATACAATTTGAATAAGGTACATCACCGAAGTGTAACACGCCGATCGTAATGAAATTTATGAATGCTGTAATTCTTCTAAAAACATATGCCGCTTTTTTTTTCATCTAACTATACATCAAATTATCTTTTATATCAACAAGAATTGTCTGTTTCAATAATAGTTTTGTACATGGTTTTCTTCGGAATTGTTATTCCACGGTTGTAAAAATTTATGAATATAAACCAGAGTTCAGTACTAACAATACTGATATTTGGGAATGTCCCATTAAACGATTTTATTTAGCTACGATCCTCTGTTTGTTTGTTTGTTGGATTCAAATCTGGAAACTCAATTTTAAACCACTTCCAACCATCCAATTCCCTCGAAACTTTGCAGAGATGCGTAGTTTGGTTGACAATACAAAATTATGAAAAAACTCCGAGTGGGTGAAAAAATTACCTAGTCACCAAGAAATAATAACCCATAACAATAAATCAACCATTCTTCAAGCAAACTGTTAAACTACATACAGCAATAAGAGTAATGTAAATCCACAAACACTAAAAACTAGAAAAAGTATATTAAACAATTTATAATAAACGATTTTATGAAAAATGCATTAAAAACTAAAAAATATTTATTTTCTTATACTATAATTTCGATGGTGTATTTTCACATAAAATCGTGGAGCAATATATCTCGCAACAAATTCATTTCGACACTTGAGGCTATACTAAATTGATTCATATTCTGTTATGAAATATCCTGAACCACGTTTTTATTTAAAGTTGAAAAACACCATCGAAATTGTAGCACAACACTAGAAGTATTTTTTAGTTGTTAGTGCCTTTTTGACGAAATCGTTTAACAGAACATTTTTTTATATATTTTTTGTTTCTAATCAAGTTATAGTCATTACAATAAATCAATCCAATACCTGCAATCAACTACCTGTAAAAGAAAATTTGCAGTTTAGCGATATTTTTGTAAAAGGACTTAGTGCCGTGTTTCGACCCCAAATGCCCCACTGTGCGCCGCCGAACAGCCCAAATCCTCGCTGGTCGGGACCGGCGCGGCGTTGAGCTCGTATCGCGAGCAGAGCCCTAATTCTCAGTGTTCGTTTCTCGCTTCTTTTTAGCTGATAGGGGGAGCGAGATGGAACGCTTTGCCTGCGCGACGATCGCGCACGGAGAGGACGGAGTGTCAGGCGTCCGAAAGACGGAGCGAGACAAACAACATCTCGTCGTCTATCTCGCACCACCCTCGCTCGCTTTCAGTGCCTCTTGCTCGCTCTCGTTCCATGAGACAATACTGTAGTATCTTTTATTTGACTTTATCCAGATATTATCTTTGCCCATCTCTGTTCTCCAACTGCTTCGCCGTGATTCATTCAAGCCTCCTTGATGGAAAAATATTGATAGGGGAAATGCGGCAACAGCGCGATTCGACTCTCGATACGTCTCGGCAAC
Source organism: Andrena cerasifolii (assembly GCF_050908995.1). NCBI lineage: Eukaryota > Metazoa > Arthropoda > Insecta > Hymenoptera > Andrenidae > Andrena > Andrena cerasifolii. The sequence goes on from NW_027485359.1 coordinate 15,425, forward strand.
TATGTCTTTCCTACATTTATCGGCTAGATTGGACTTCCACCGGTTTTGATGGTACAAGGCACGAATATACCATCAACGCCGGTGACGGAGAAACCTTGAAGCTTCATTCTGTCATTTTTCGGGCTGTCCTGAGTACACGATTCATAAATTCATTATTATTTCAACGTACGGTGCTTATTAGCGTTCAAACGGACCAGACCACCCTGCACGAAAGTCTACGGAAGGCAACTAAACCCGCAAAAACGTCCACCGTGCCGATTCCAGGACGAAAGTTGTAATTTACGGTTTGCTTACTACATCGCGTATACGCAGGCCCGGCGGAACCATGCGCCGCACAAGGGCGCCAGCCGAATGGTACGCTAAAAAAACTAGATCGTACGCTTAATAATAAAGGAATCTAACACCTCACATAAACTAAATATAAATGTAATTCTTTTAAACATATTAAATAGAAAACAAGTGCAAAAAATTGGGGACAACAAAAATTTGTTTGCACAAGGGCGCCAGCTAACCTCGCGTCGGCCCTGCCGACACGTCACGCTGGTGCTACATGGCTGCAGTGCACCATTAGCGCCACCAACGGAGAAGCCTTGAAGCTTCATTCGGACAGTTTTCGAGTCATAAATTCATTATTATTTCAAAGTGGGGTGCTTATTAGCGTTCAAACGCACCAGACCACCCTGCACAGATGTCTACTGAAGGCAACTGTACCCGCAAAAACTTCCTTCGTGCCGATTCCAGGACGAAAGTTGTAATTTACGATTTGCTTACTACACGCGTATACGTGCACGCTTTTCCTAGCTTGTGTGAGCGTACTCACACATTCAAAGGCCCGCGGAGACGGCCCCCTTAAGGCGATGCCTATGAATCTGAAATTTAGTATACCTCTTTCCACTTCATGTTCTCCTGATATATTGGCCAAAATTTGTGCAAAAATTTTCATATTGCACAAAATTGGGCTTTGTAACAGGAGAACATGCCGTCGAAAGAGATGGCACAAAGTAACGGCTCCGGAGAGCAAATCAAAGGTCAAGAAGTGGCGCAGATGTTTCCAGAATGTGACTGTTTAACGAAGAGACGCAGAAATTTCGAACGCATCTTGAAAGGCCTCCGCCTCTAATTTGCAACTTTAAGGATATGCCTTTGAAGCTGAAATTTAGTATACCTCTTTCCACTTCATGTTCCCCTGATATATTGGCCAAAATCTGGCGAAAATTTTCAGAATGCACAAAATTGGGCTTTGTAACAGGAGAACATTCTGTCGAAAGAGATGGCACAAAGTAACGTCTCCGGAGAGCAAATCAAAGAGCGAGAAGTGGCGCAGACGTTTCCGGACTGTGAGTGTTTAACGAAGAGACGCAGAATTTTCGAACGCCGCTTGAAAGGCCTGCACCTCTTATTTGCAACTTTAAGGCGATGCCTATGAATCTCAAATTTAGTATACCTCTTTCCACTTCATGTTCCCCTGATATATTGGCCAAAATCTGGCGAAAATTTTCAGAATGCACAAAATTGGGATTATAACAGGAGAACATTCTGTCGAAAGAGATGGTACAAAGCAACGTCTCCGGAGAGCAAATCAAAGAGCGAGAAGTGGCGCAGACGTTTCGAGACTGTGACTGTTTAACGAAGAGACGCAGAATTTTCGAACGCCGCTTGAAAGGCCTGCACCTCTTATTTGCAACTTTAAGGCGATGCCTTTGAAGCTGAAATTTAGTATACCTCTTTCCACTTCATGTTCCCCTGATATATTGTCCAAAATCTGGCGAAAATTTTCAGAATGCACAAAATTGGGCTTTGTAACAGGAGAACATTCTGTCGAAAGAGATGGCACAAAGTAACGTCTCCGGAGAGCAAATCAAAGAGCGAGAAGTGGCGCAGACGTTTCGAGACTGTGACTGTTTAACGAAGAGACGCAGAATTTTCGAACGCCGCTTGAAAGGCCTGCACCTCTTACTTGCAACTTTAAGGCGATGCCTATGAATCTCAAATTTAGTATACCTCTTTCCACTTCATGTTCTCCTGATATATTGGCCAAAATTTGGCAAAAATTTTCATAATGCACAAAATTGGGCTTTGTAACAGGAGAACATACCGTCGAAAGAGATGGCACAAAGTAACGTCTCCGTAGAGCAAATCAAAGAGCGAGAAGTGGCGCAGACGTTTCGAGACTGTGACTGTTTAACGAAGAGACGCAGAATTTTCGAACGCCTCTTGAAAGTCCTGTGCCTCTAATTGGCAACTTTAAGGCAATGCCTTTGAAGCTGAAACTTAGTATACCTCTTTCCACTTCATGTTCTCCTGATATATTGGCCAAAATCTGGCGAAAATTATCAGAATGCACAAAATTGGGCTTTGTAACAGGAGAACATTCTGTCGAAAGAGATGGCACAAAGTAACGTCTCCGGAGACCAAATCAAAGAGCGAGAAGTGGCGCAGACGTTTGGAGACTGTGACTGTTTAACGAAGAGACGCAGAATTTTCGAACGCCGCTTGAAAGGCCTGCACCTATTACTTGCAACTTTAAGGCGATGCCTATGAATCTCAAATTTAGTATACCTCTTTCCACTTCATGTTCTCCTGATATATTGGCCAAAATATGTGCAAAAATTTTCATATTGTGCAAAATTGGGCTTTGTAACAGGAGAACATGCCGTCGAAAGAGATGGCACAAAGTAACGGCTCCGGAGAGCAAATCAAAGAGCAAGAAGTGGCGCAGATGTTTCCAGACTGTGACTGTTTAACGAAGAGACGCAGAAATTTCGAACGCATCTTGAAAGGCCTCCGCCTCTAATTTGCAACTTTAAGGATATGCCTTTGAAGCTGAAATTTAGTATACCTCTTTCCACTTCATGTTCCCCTGATATATTGGCCAAAATCTGGCGAAAATTTTCAGAATGCACAAAATTGGGATTGTAACAGGAGAACATTCTGTCGAAAGAGATGGTACAAAGCAACGTCTCCGGAGAGCAAATCAAAGAGCGAGAAGTGGCGCAGACGTTTCGTGACTGTGACTGTTTAACGAAGAGACGCAGAATTTTCGAACGCCGCTTGAAAGGCCTGCACCTCTTATTTGCAACTTTAAGGCGATGCCTATGAATCTGAAATTTAGTATACCTCATTCCACTTCATGTTCTCCTGATATATTGGCCAAAATTTGTGCAAAAATTTTCATATTGCACAAAATTGGGCTTTGTAACAGGAGAACATGCCGTCGAAAGAGATGGCACAAAGTAACGGCTCCGGAGAGCAAATCAAAGGTCAAGAAGTGGCGCAGATGTTTCCAGAATGTGACTGTTTAACGAAGAGACGCAGAATTTTCGAACGCATCTTGAAAGGCCTCCGCCTCTAATTTGCAACTTTAAGGATATGCCTTTGAAGCTGAAATTTAGTATACCTCTTTCCACTTCATGTTCTCCTGATATATTGGCCAAAATCTGGCGAAAATTATCAGAATGCACAAAATTGGGCTTTGTAACAGGAGAACATTCTGTCGAAAGAGATGGCACAAAGTAACGTCTCCGGAGACCAAATCAAAGAGCGAGAAGTGGCGCAGACGTTTGGAGACTGTGACTGTTTAACGAAGAGACGCAGAATTTTCGAACGCCGCTTGAAAGGCCTGCACCTATTACTTGCAACTTTAAGGCGATGCCTATGAATCTCAAATTTAGTATACCTCTTTCCACTTCATGTTCTCCTGATATATTGGCCAAAATATGTGCAAAAATTTTCATATTGTGCAAAATTGGGCTTTGTAACAGGAGAACATGCCGTCGAAAGAGATGGCACAAAGTAACGGCTCCGGAGAGCAAATCAAAGAGCAAGAAGTGGCGCAGATGTTTCCAGACTGTGACTGTTTAACGAAGAGACGCAGAAATTTCGAACGCATCTTGAAAGGCCTCCGCCTCTAATTTGCAACTTTAAGGATATGCCTTTGAAGCTGAAATTTAGTATACCTCTTTCCACTTCATGTTCCCCTGATATATTGGCCAAAATCTGGCGAAAATTTTCAGAATGCACAAAATTGGGATTGTAACAGGAGAACATTCTGTCGAAAGAGATGGTACAAAGCAACGTCTCCGGAGAGCAAATCAAAGAGCGAGAAGTGGCGCAGACGTTTCGTGACTGTGACTGTTTAACGAAGAGACGCAGAATTTTCGAACGCCGCTTGAAAGGCCTGCCCCTCTTATTTGCAACTTTAAGGCGATGCCTATGAATCTGAAATTTAGTATACCTCATTCCACTTCATGTTCTCCTGATATATTGGCCAAAATTTGTGCAAAAATTTTCATATTGCACAAAATTGGGCTTTGTAACAGGAGAACATGCCGTCGAAAGAGATGGCACAAAGTAACGGCTCCGGAGAGCAAATCAAAGGTCAAGAAGTGGCGCAGATGTTTCCAGAATGTGACTGTTTAACGAAGAGACGCAGAATTTTCGAACGCATCTTGAAAGGCCTCCGCCTCTAATTTGCAACTTTAAGGATATGCCTTTGAAGCTGAAATTTAGTATACCTCTTTCCACTTCATGTTCTCCTGATATATTGGCCAAAATCTGGCGAAAAATTTCAGAATGCACAAAATTGGGCTTTGTAACAGGAGAACATTCTGTCGAAAGAGATGGCACAAAGTAACGTCTCCGGAGAGCAAATCAAAGAGCGAGAAGTGGCGCAGACGTTTCCGGACTGTGAGTGTTTAACGAAGAGACGCAGAATTTTCGAACGCCGCTTGAAAGGCCTGCACCTCTTATTTGCAACTTTAAGGCGATGCCTATGAATCTCAAATTTAGTATACCTCTTTCCACTTCATGTTCCCCTGATATATTGGCCAAAATCTGGCGAAAATTTTCAGAATGCACAAAATTGGGATTATAACAGGAGAACATTCTGTCGAAAGAGATGGTACAAAGCAACGTCTCCGGAGAGCAAATCAAAGAGCGAGAAGTGGCGCAGACGTTTCGAGACTGTGACTGTTTAACGAAGAGACGCAGAATTTTCGAACGCCGCTTGAAAGGCCTGCACCTCTTATTTGCAACTTTAAGGCGATGCCTTTGAAGCTGAAATTTAGTATACCTCTTTCCACTTCATGTTCCCCTGATATATTGTCCAAAATCTGGCGAAAATTTTCAGAATGCACAAAATTGGGCTTTGTAACAGGAGAACATGCCGTCGAAAGAGATGGCACAAAGTAACGGCTCCGGAGAGCAAATCAAAGAGCGAGAAGTGGCGCAGACGTTTCGAGACTGTGACTGTTTAACGAAGAGACGCAGAATTTTCGAACGCCGCTTGAAAGGCCTGCACCTCTTACTTGCAACTTTAAGGCGATGCCTTTGAAGCTGAAATTTAGTATACCTGTTTCCACTTCATGTTCCCCTGATATATTGGCCAAAATCTGGCGAAAATTTTCATAATGCACAAAATTGGGCTTTGTAACAGGAGAACATGCCGTCGAAAGAGATGGCACAAAGTAACATCTCCGGAGAGCAAATCAAAGAGCGAGAAGTGGCGCAGAAGTTTCCAGAGTGTGACTGTTTAATGAAGAGACGCAGAATTTTCGAACGCCGCTTGAAAGGCCTGCACCTCTTATTTGCAACTTTAAGGCGATGCCTATGAATCTGAAATTTAGTATACCTCATTCCACTTCATGTTCTCCTGATATATTGGCCAAAATTTGTGCAAAAATTTTCATATTGCACAAAATTGGGCTTTGTAACAGGAGAACATGCCGTCGAAAGAGATGGCACAAAGTAACGGCTCCGGAGAGCAAATCAAAGGTCAAGAAGTGGCACAGATGTTTCCAGAATGTGACTGTTTAACGAAGAGACGCAGAATTTTCGAACGCCGCTTGAAAGGCCTGCACCTATTACTTACAACTTTAAGGCGATGCCTATGAATCTCAAATTTAGTATACCTCTTTCCACTTCATGTTCTCCTGATATATTGGCCAAAATTTGTGCAAAAATTTTCATATTTCGCAAAATTGGGCTTTGTAACAGGAGAACATGCCGTCGAAAGAGATGGCACAAAGTAACGGCTCCGGAGAGCAAATCAAAGAGCAAGAATTGGCGCAGAAGTTTCCAGACTGTGACTGTTTAATGAAGAGACGCAGAATTTTCGAACGCATCTTGAAAGGCCTCCGCCTCCAATTTGCAACTTTAAGGATATGCCTTTGAAGCTGAAATTTAGTATACCTCTTTCCACTTCATGTTCTCCTGATATATTGGCCAAAATCTGGCGAAAAATTTCAGAATGCACAAAATTGGGCTTTGTAACAGGAGAACATTCTGTCGAAAGAGATGGCACAAAGTAACGTCTCCGGAGAGCAAATCAAAGAGCGAGAAGTGGCGCAGACGTTTCCGGACTGTGAGTGTTTAACGAAGAGACGCAGAATTTTCGAACGCCGCTTGAAAGGCCTGCACCTCTTATTTGCAACTTTAAGGCGATGCCTATGAATCTCAAATTTAGTATACCTCTTTCCACTTCATGTTCCCCTGATATATTGGCCAACATCTGGCGAAAATTTTCAGAATGAACAAAATTGGGATTATAACAGGAGAACATTCTGTCGAAAGAGATGGTACAAAGCAACGTCTCCGGAGAGCAAATCAAAGAGCGAGAAGTGGCGCAGACGTTTCGAGACTGTGACTGTTTAACGAAGAGACGCAGAATTTTCGAACGCCGCTTGAAAGGCCTGCACCTCTTATTTGCAACTTTAAGGCGATGCCTTTGAAGCTGAAACTTAGTATACCTCTTTCCACTTCATGTTCTCCTGATATATTGGCCAAAATCTGGCGAAAATTATCAGAATGCACAAAATTGGGCTTTGTAACAGGAGAACATTCTGTCGAAAGAGATGGCACAAAGTAACGTCTCCGGAGAGCAAATCAAAGAGCGAGAAGTGGCGCAGACGTTTCGAGACTGTGACTGTTTAACGAAGAGACGCAGAATTTTCGAACGCCGCTTGAAAGGCCTGCACCTATTACTTGCAACTTTAAGGCGATGCCTATGAATCTCAAATTTAGTATACCTCTTTCCACTTCATGTTCTCCTGATATATTGGCCAAAATTTGTGCAAAAATTTTCATATTGCACAAAATTGGGCTTTGTAACAGGAGAACATGCCGTCGAAAGAGATGGCACAAAGTAACGGCTCCGGAGAGCAAATCAAAGGTCAAGAAGTGGCGCAGATGTTTCCAGAATGTGACTGTTTAACGAAGAGACGCAGAAATTTCGAACGCATCTTGAAAGGCCTCCGCCTCTAATTTGCAACTTTAAGGATATGCCTTTGAAGCTGAAATTTAGTATACCCCTTTCCACTTCATGTTCCCCTGATATATTGGCCAAAATCTGGCGAAAATTTTCAGAATGCACAAAATTGGGCTTTGTAACAGGAGAACATTCTGTCGAAAGAGATGGCACAAAGTAACGTCTCCGGAGACCAAATCAAAGAGCGAGAAGTGGCGCAGACGTTTCGAGACTGTGACTGTTTAACGAAGAGACGCAGAATTTTCGAACGCCGCTTGAAAGGCCTGCACCTATTACTTGCAACTTTAAGGCGATGCCTATGAATCTCAAATTTAGTATACCTCTATCCACTTCATGTTCTCCTGATATATTGGCCAAAATATGTGCAAAAATTTTCATATTGTGCAAAATTGTGCTTTGTAACAGGAGAACATGCCGTCGAAAGAGATGGCACAAAGTAACGGCTCCGGAGAGCAAATCAAAGAGCAAGAAGTGGCGCAGATGTTTCCAGACTGTGACTGTTTAACGAAGAGACGCAGAAATTTCGAACGCATCTTGAAAGGCCTCCGCCTCTAATTTGCAACTTTAAGGATATGCCTTTGAAGCTGAAATTTAGTATACCCCTTTCCACTTCATGTTCCCCTGATATATTGGCCAAAATCTGGCGAAAATTTTCAGAATGCACAAAATTGGGCTTTGTAACAGGAGAACATTCTGTCGAAAGAGATGGCACAAAGTAACGTCTCCGGAGACCAAATCAAAGAGCGAGAAGTGGCGCAGACGTTTCGAGACTGTGACTGTTTAACGAAGAGACGCAGAATTTTCGAACGCCGCTTGAAAGGCCTGCACCTATTACTTGCAACTTTAAGGCGATGCCTATGAATCTCAAATTTAGTATACCTCTTTCCACTTCATGTTCTCCTGATATATTGGCCAAAATATGTGCAAAAATTTTCATATTGTGCAAAATTGGGCTTTGTAACAGGAGAACATGCCGTCGAAAGAGATGGCACAAAGTAACGGCTCCGGAGAGCAAATCAAAGAGCAAGAAGTGGCGCAGATGTTTCCAGACTGTGACTGTTTAACGAAGAGACGCAGAAATTTCGAACGCATCTTGAAAGGCCTCCGCCTCTAATTTGCAACTTTAAGGATATGCCTTTGAAGCTGAAATTTAGTATACCTCTTTCCACTTCATGTTCCCCTGATATATTGGCCAAAATCTGGCGAAAATTTTCAGAATGCACAAAATTGGGATTGTAACAGGAGAACATTCTGTCGAAAGAGATGGTACAAAGCAACGTCTCCGGAGAGCAAATCAAAGAGCGAGAAGTGGCGCAGACGTTTCGAGACTGTGACTGTTTAACGAAGAGACGCAGAATTTTCGAACGCCGCTTGAAAGGCCTGCACCTCTTATTTGCAACTTTAAGGCGATGCCTATGAATCTGAAATTTAGTATACCTCATTCCACTTCATGTTCTCCTGATATATTGGCCAAAATTTGTGCAAAAATTTTCATATTGCACAAAATTGGGCTTTGTAACAGGAGAACATGCCGTCGAAAGAGATGGCACAAAGTAACGGCTCCGGAGAGCAAATCAAAGGTCAAGAAGTGGCGCAGATGTTTCCAGAATGTGACTGTTTAACGAAGAGACGCAGAATTTTCGAACGCATCTTGAAAGGCCTCCGCCTCTAATTTGCAACTTTAAGGATATGCCTTTGAAGCTGAAACTTAGTATACCTCTTTCCACTTCATGTTCTCCTGATATATTGGCCAAAATCTGGCGAAAATTATCAGAATGCACAAAATTGGGCTTTGTAACAGGAGAACATTCTGTCGAAAGAGATGGCACAAAGTAACGTCTCCGGAGAGCAAATCAAAGAGCGAGAAGTGGCGCAGACGTTTCGAGACTGTGACTGTTTAACGAAGAGACGCAGAATTTTCGAACGCCGCTTGAAAGGCCTGCACCTATTACTTGCAACTTTAAGGCGATGCCTATGAATCTCAAATTTAGTATACCTCTTTCCACTTCATGTTCTCCTGATATATTGGCCAAAATATGTGCAAAAATTTTCATATTGTGCAAAATTGGGCTTTGTAACAGGAGAACATGCCGTCGAAAGAGATGGCACAAAGTAACGGCTCCGGAGAGCAAATCAAAGAGCAAGAAGTGGCGCAGATGTTTCCAGACTGTGACTGTTTAACGAAGAGACGCAGAAATTTCGAACGCATCTTGAAAGGCCTCCGCCTCTAATTTGCAACTTTAAGGATATGCCTTTGAAGCTGAAATTTAGTATACCTCTTTCCACTTCATATTCCCCTGATATATTGGCCAAAATCTGGCGAAAATTTTCAGAATGCACAAAATTGGGCTTTGTAACAGGAGAACATTCTATCGAAAGAGATGGCACAAAGTAACGTCTCCGGAGACCAAATCAAAGAGCGAGAAGTGGCGCAGACGTTTCGAGACTGTGACTGTTTAACGAAGAGACGCAGAATTTTCGAACGCCGCTTGAAAGGCCTGCACCTATTACTTGCAACTTTAAGGCGATGCCTATGAATCTCAAATTTAGTATACCTCTTTCCACTTCATGTTCTCCTGATATATTGGCCAAAATTTGTGCAAAAATTTTCATATTGTGTAAAATTGGGCTTTGTAACAGGAGAACATGCCGTCGAAAGAGATGGCACAAAGTAACGGCTCCGGAGAGCAAATCAAAGAGCAAGAAGTGGCGCAGAAGTTTCCAGACTGTGACTGTTTAATGAAGAGACGCAGAATTTTCGAACGCATCTTGAAAGGCCTCCGCCTCCAATTTGCAACTTTAAGGATATGCCTTTGAAGCTGAAATTTAGTATACCTCTTTCCACTTCACGTTCTCCTGATATATTGGCCAAAATCTGGCGAAAAATTTCAGAATGCACAAAATTGGGCTTTGTAACAGGAGAACATTCTGTCGAAAGAGATGGCACAAAGTAACGTCTCCGGAGAGCAAATCAAAGAGCGAGAAGTGGCGCAGACGTTTCCGGACTGTGAGTGTTTAACGAAGAGATGCAGAATTTTCGAACGCCGCTTGAAAGGCCTGCACCTCTTATTTGCAACTTTAAGGCGATGCCTTTGAAGCTGAAATTTAGTATACCTCTTTCCACTTCATGTTCCCCTGATATATTGTCCAAAATCTGGCGAAAATTTTCAGAATGCACAAAATTGGGCTTTGTAACAGGAGAACATGCCGTCGAAAGAGATGGCACAAAGTAACGGCTCCGGAGAGCAAATCAAAGAGCGAGAAGTGGCGCAGACGTTTCGAGACTGTGACTGTTTAACGAAGAGACGCAGAATTTTCGAACGCCGCTTGAAAGGCCTGCACCTCTTACTTGCAACTTTAAGGCGATGCCTTTGAAGCTGAAATTTAGTATACCTGTTTCCACTTCATGTTCCCCTGATATATTGGCCAATATCTGGCGAAAATTTTCATAATGCACAAAATTGGGCTTTGTAACAGGAGAACATGCCGTCGAAAGAGATGGCACAAAGTAACATCTCCGGAGAGCAAATCAAAGAGCGAGAAGTGGCGCAGAAGTTTCCAGAGTGTGACTGTTTAATGAAGAGACGCAGAATTTTCGAACGCCGCTTGAAAGGCCTGCACCTCTTATTTGCAACTTTAAGGCGATGCCTATGAATCTGAAATTTAGTATACCTCTTTCCACTTCATGTTCCCCTGATATATTGGCCAAAATTTGGCAAAAATCTTCATAATGCACAAAATTGGGATTTGTAACAGGAGAACATTCTGTCGAAAGAGATGGCACAAAGTAACGTCTCCGGAGAGCAAATCAAAGAGCGAGAAGTGGCGCAGACGTTTCGAGACTGTGACTGTTTAACGAAGAGACGCAGAATTTTCGAACGCCGCTTGAAAGGCCTGCACATCTTATTTGCAACTTTAAGGCGATGCCTATGAATCTGAAATTTAGTATACCTCATTCCACTTCATGTTCTCCTGATATATTGGCCAAAATTTGTGCAAAAATTTTCATATTGCACAAAATTGGGCTTTGTAACAGGAGAACATGCCGTCGAAAGAGATGGCACAAAGTAACATCTCCGGAGAGCAAATCAAAGAGCAAGAAGTGGCGCAGATGTTTCCAGACTGTGACTGTTTAACGAAGAGACGCAGAATTTTCGAACGCATATTGAAATGCCTCCGCCTCTAATTTGCATCTTTAAGGATATGCCTTTGAAGCTGAAACTTAGTATACCTCTTTCCACTTCATGTTCCCCTGATATATTGGCCAAAATTTGGCAAAAATCTTCATAATGCACAAAATTGGGATTTGTAACAGGAGAACATTCTGTCGAAAGAGATGGCACAAAGTAACGTCTCCGGAGAGCAAATCAAAGAGCGAGAAGTGGCGCAGACGTTTCGAGACTGTGACTGTTTAACGAAGAGAAGCAGAATTTTCGAACGCCGCTTGAAAGGCCTGCACCTCTTACTTGCAATTTTAAGGCGATGCCTATGAATCTCAAATTTAGTATACCTCTTTCCACTTCATGTTCTCCTGATATATTGGCCAAAATTTGTGCAAAAATTTTCATATTGCACAAAATTGGGCTTTGTAACAGGAGAACATGCCGTCGAAAGAGATGGCACAAAGTAACGGCTCCGGAGAGCAAATCAAAGGTCAAGAAGTGGCGCAGATGTTTCCAGAATGTGACTGTTTAACGAAGAGACGCAGAATTTTCGAACGCATCTTGAAAGGCCTCCGCCACTAATTTGCAACTTTAAGGATATGCCTTTGAAGCTGAAATTTAGTATAACTCTTTCCACTTCATGTTCTCCAGATATTTTGGCCAAAATTTGGCAAAAATTTTCATAATGCACAAAATTGGGCTTTGTAACAGGAGAACATGCCGTCGAAAGGGATGGCACAAAGTAACGGCTCCGGAGAGCAAATCAAAGAGCAAGAAGTGGCGCAGATGTTTCCAGACTGTGACTGTTTAATGAAGAGACGCAGAATTTTCGAACGCATCTTGAAAGGCCTCCGCCTCCAATTTGCAACTTTAAGGATATGCCTTTGAAGCTGAAATTTAGTATACCTCTTTCCACTTCATGTTCTCCTGATATATTAGCCAAAATTTGGCAAAAATCTTCATAATGCACAAAATTGGGCTTTGTAACAGGAGAACATTCTGTCGAAAGAGATGGCACAAAGTAACGTCTCCGGAGAGCAAATCAAAGAGCGAGAAGTGGCGCAGACGTTTCGAGACTGTGACTGTTTAACGAAGAGACGCAGAATTTTCGAACGCCGCTTGAAAGGCCTGCACCTATTACTTGCAACTTTAAGGCGATGCCTATGAATCTCAAATTTAGTATACCTCTTTCCACTTCATGTTCTCCTGATATATTGGCCAAAATATGTGCAAAAATTTTCATATTGTGCAAAATTGGGCTTTGTAACAGGAGAACATGCCGTCGAAAGAGATGGCACAAAGTAACGGCTCCGGAGAGCAAATCAAAGGTCAAGAAGTGTCGCAGATGTTTCCAGAATGTGACTGTTTAACGAAGAGACGCAGAATTTTCGAACGCATCTTGAAAGGCCTCCGCCTCTAATTTGCAACTTTAAGCATATGCCTTTGAAGCTGAAATTTAGTATACCTCTTTCCACTTCATGTTCCCCTGATATATTGGCCAAAATCTGGCGAAAATTTTCAGAATGCACAAAATTGGGATTATAACAGGAGAACATTCTGTCGAAAGAGATGGTACAAAGCAACGTCTCCGGAGAGCAAATCAAAGAGCGAGAAGTGGCGCAGACGTTTCGAGACTGTGACTGTTTAACGAAGAGACGCAGAATTTTCGAACGCCGCTTGAAAGGCCTGCACCTCTAATTTGCAACTTTAAGCATATGCCTTTGAAGCTGAAATTTAGTATACCTCTTTCCACTTCATGTTCCCCTGATATATTGGCCAAAATCTGGCGAAAATTTTCAGAATGCACAAAATTGGGATTATAACAGGAGAACATTCTGTCGAAAGAGATGGTACAAAGCAACGTCTCCGGAGAGCAAATCAAAGAGCGAGAAGTGGCGCAGACGTTTCGAGACTGTGACTGTTTAACGAAGAGACGCAGAATTTTCGAACGCCGCTTGAAAGGCCTGCACCTCTTATTTGCAACTTTAAGGCGATGCCTATGAATCTCAAATTTAGTATACCTCTTTCCACTTCATGTTCTCCTGATATATTGGCCAAAATTTGTGCAAAAATTTTCATATTGCACAAAATTGGGCTTTGTAACAGGAGAACATGCCGTCGAAAGGGATGGCACAAAGTAACGGCTCCGGAGAGCAAATCAAAGAGCAAGAAGTGGCGCAGATGTTTCCAGACTGTGACTGTTTAATGAAGAGACGCAGAATTTTCGAACGCATCTTGAAAGGCCTCCGCCTCCAATTTGCAACTTTAAGGATATGCCTTTGAAGCTGAAATTTAGTATACCTCTTTCCACTTCATGTTCTCCTGATATATTAGCCAAAATTTGGCAAAAATCTTCATAATGCACAAAATTGGGCTTTGTAACAGGAGAACATTCTGTCGAAAGAGATGGCACAAAGTAACGTCTCCGGAGAGCAAATCAAAGAGCGAGAAGTGGCGCAGACGTTTCGAGACTGTGACTGTTTAACGAAGAGACGCAGAATTTTCGAACGCCGCTTGAAAGGCCTGCACCTATTACTTGCAACTTTAAGGCGATGCCTATGAATCTCAATTTAGTATACCTCTTTCCACTTCATGTTCTCCTGATATATTGGCCAAAATATGTGCAAAAATTTTCATATTGTGCAAAATTGGGCTTTGTAACAGGAGAACATGCCGTCGAAAGAGATGGCACAAAGTAACGGCTCCGGAGAGCAAATCAAAGGTCAAGAAGTGTCGCAGATGTTTCCAGAATGTGACTGTTTAACGAAGAGACGCAGAATTTTCGAACGCATCTTGAAAGGCCTCCGCCTCTAATTTGCAACTTTAAGCATATGCCTTTGAAGCTGAAATTTAGTATACCTCTTTCCACTTCATGTTCCCCTGATATATTGGCCAAAATCTGGCGAAAATTTTCAGAATGCACAAAATTGGGATTATAACAGGAGAACATTCTGTCGAAAGAGATGGTACAAAGCAACGTCTCCGGAGAGCAAATCAAAGAGCGAGAAGTGGCGCAGACGTTTCGAGACTGTGACTGTTTAACGAAGAGACGCAGAATTTTCGAACGCCGCTTGAAAGGCCTGCACCTCTAATTTGCAACTTTAAGCATATGCCTTTGAAGCTGAAATTTAGTATACCTCTTTCCACTTCATGTTCCCCTGATATATTGGCCAAAATCTGGCGAAAATTTTCAGAATGCACAAAATTGGGATTGTAACAGGAGAACATTCTGTCGAAAGAGATGGTACAAAGCAACGTCTCCGGAGAGCAAATCAAAGAGCGAGAAGTGGCGCAGACGTTTCGAGACTGTGACTGTTTAACGAAGAGACGCAGAATTTTCGAACGCCGCTTGAAAGGCCTGCACCTCTTATTTGCAACTTTAAGGCGATGCCTATGAATCTCAAATTTAGTATACCTCTTTCCACTTCATGTTCTCCTGATATATTGGCCAAAATTTGTGCAAAAATTTTCATATTGCACAAAATTGGGCTTTGTAACAGGAGAACATGCCGTCGAAAGAGATGGCACAAAGTAACGGATCCGGAGAGCAAATCAAAGGTCAAGAAGTGGCGCAGATGTTTCCAGAATGTGACTGTTTAACGAAGAGACGCAGAATTTTCGAACGCATCTTGAAAGGCCTCCGCCTCTAATTTGCAACTTTAAGGATATGCCTTTGAAGCTGAAACTTAGTATACCTCTTTCCACTTCATGTTCTCCTGATATATTGGCCAAAATCTGGCGAAAATTATCAGAATGCACAAAATTGGGCTTTGTAACAGGAGAACATTCTGTCGAAAGAGATGGCACAAAGTAACGTCTCCGGAGAGCAAATCAAAGAGCGAGAAGTGGCGCAGACGTTTCGAGACTGTGACTGTTTAACGAAGAGACGCAGAATTTTCGAACGCCGCTTGAAAGGCCTGCACCTATTACTTGCAACTTTAAGGCGATGCCTATGAATCTCAAATTTAGTATACCTCTTTCCACTTCATGTTCTCCTGATATATTGGCCAAAATATGTGCAAAAATTTTCATATTGTGCAAAATTGGGCTTTGTAACAGGAGAACATGCCGTCGAAAGAGATGGCACAAAGTAACGGCTCCAGAGAGCAAATCAAAGAGCAAGAAGTGGCGCAGATGTTTCCAGACTGTGACTGTTTAACGAAGAGACGCAGAATTTTCCAACGCATCTTGAAAGGCCTCCGCCTCTAATTTGCAACTTTAAGCATATGCCTTTGAAGCTGAAATTTAGTATACCTCTTTCCACTTCATGTTCCCCTGATATATTGGCCAAAATCTGGCGAAAATTTTCAGAATGCACAAAATTGGGATTGTAACAGGAGAACATTCTGTCGAAAGAGATGGTACAAAGCAACGTCTCCGGAGAGCAAATCAAAGAGCGAGAAGTGGCGCAGACGTTTCGAGACTGTGACTGTTTAACGAAGAGACGCAGAATTTTCGAACGCCGCTTGAAAGGCCTGCATCTCTTATTTGCAACTTTAAGGCGATGCCTATGAATCTCAAATTTAGTATACCTCTTTCCACATCATGTTCTCCTGATATATTGGCCAAAATTTGGCAAATATTTTCATAAAGCACAAAAATTGGGCTTTGTAACAGGAGAACATGCCGTCGAAAGAGATGGCACAAAGTAACGTCTCCGGAGAGCAAATCAAAGAGCAAGAAGTGGCGCAGAAGTTTCCAGACTGTGACTGTTTAATGAAGAGACGCAGAATTTTCGAACGCATCTTGAAAGGCCTCCGCCTCCAATTTGCAACTATAAGGATATGCCTTTGAAGCTGAAATTTAGTATACCTCTTTCCACTTCATGTTCTCCTGATATATTGGCCAAAATCTGGCGAAAAATTTCAGAATGCACAAAATTGGGCTTTGTAACAGGAGAACATTCTGTCGAAAGAGATGGCACAAAGTAACGTCTCCGGAGACCAATTCAAAGAGCGAGAAATGGCGCAGACGTTTCGAGACTGTGACTGTTTAACGAAGAGACGCAGAATTTTCGAACGCCGCTTGAAAGGCCTGCACCTATTACTTGCAACTTTAAGGCGATGCCTATGAATCTCAAATTTAGTATACCTCTTTCCACTTCATGTTCTCCTGATATATTGGCCAAAATATGTGCAAAAATTTTCATATTGTGCAAAATTGGGCTTTGTAACAGGAGAACATGCCGTCGAAAGAGATGGCACAAAGTAACGGCTCCGGAGAGCAAATCAAAGAGCAAGAAGTGGCGCAGATGTTTCCAGACTGTGACTGTTTAACGAAGAGACGCAGAAATTTCGAACGCATCTTGAAAGGCCTCCGCCTCTAATTTGCAACTTTAAGGATATGCCTTTGAAGCTGAAATTTAGTATACCTCTTTCCACTTCATGTTCCCCTGATATATTGGCCAAAATCTGGCGAAAATTTTCAGAATGCACAAAATTGGGATTGTAACAGGAGAACATTCTGTCGAAAGAGATGGTACAAAGCAACGTCTCCGGAGAGCAAATCAAAGAGCGAGAAGTGGCGCAGACGTTTCGAGACTGTGACTGTTTAACGAAGAGACGCAGAATTTTCGAACGCCGCTTGAAAGGCCTGCACATCTTATTTGCAACTTTAAGGCGATGCCTATGAATCTGAAATTTAGTATACCTCATTCCACTTCATGTTCTCCTGATATATTGGCCAAAATTTGTGCAAAAATTTTCATATTGCACAAAATTGGGCTTTGTAACAGGAGAACATGCCGTCGAAAGAGATGGCACAAAGTAACGGCTCCGGAGAGCAAATCAAAGAGCAAGAAGTGGCGCAGATGTTTCCAGACTGTGACTGTTTAACGAAGAGACGCAGAATTTTCGAACGCATCTTGAAAGGCCTCGGCCTCTAATTTGCAACTTTAAGGATATGCCTTTGAAGCTGAAACTTAGTATACCTCTTTCCACTTCATGTTCTCCTGATATATTGGCCAAAATCTGGCGAAAAATATCAGAATGCACAAAATTGGGCTTTGTAACAGGAGAACATTCTGTCGAAAGAGATGGCACAAAGTAACGTCTCCGGAGAGCAAATCAAAGAGCGAGAAGTGGCGCAGACGTTTCGAGACTGTGACTGTTTAACGAAGAGACGCAGAATTTTCGAACGCCGCTTGAAAGGCCTGCACCTATTACTTGCAACTTTAAGGCGATGCCTATGAATCTCAAATTTAGTATACCTCTTTCCACTTCATGTTCTCCTGATATATTGGCCAAAATTGGTGCAAAAATTTTCATATTGTGCAAAATTGGGCTTTGTAACAGGAGAACATGCCGTCGAAAGAGATGGCACAAAGTAACGGCTCCGGAGAGCAAATCAAAGAGCAAGAAGTGGCGCAGATGTTTCCAGACTGTGACTGTTTAACGAAGAGACGCAGAATTTTCGAACGCATCTTGAAAGGCCTCCGCCTCTAATTTGCAACTTTAAGCATATGCCTTTGAAGCTGAAATTTAGTATACCTCTTTCCACTTCATGTTCCCCTGATATATTGGCCAAAATCTGGCGAAAATTTTCAGAATGCACAAAATTGGGATTGTAACAGGAGAACATTCTGTCGAAAGAGATGGTACAAAGCAACGTCTCCGGAGAGCAAATCAAAGAGCGAGAAGTGGCGCAGACGTTTCCGGACTGTGAGTGTTTAACGAAGAGACGCAGAATTTTCGAACGCCGCTTGAAAGGCCTGCACCTCTTATTTGCAACTTTAAGGCGATGCCTTTGAAGCTGAAATTTAGTATACCTGTTTCCACTTCATGTTCACCTGATATATTGGCCAAAATCTGGCGGAAATTTTCAGAATGCAAAAAATTGGGCTTTGTAACAGGAGAACATGCCGTCGAAAGAGATGGCACAAAGTAACGTCTCCGGAGAGCAAATCAAAGAGCGAGAAGTGGCGCAGACGTTTCCGGACTGTGAGTGTTTAACGAGGAGACGCAGAATTTTCGAACGCCGCTTGAAAGGCCTGCACCTCTTATTTGCAACTTTAAGGCGATGCCTATGAATCTCAAATTTAGTATACCTCTTTCCACTTCATGTTCCCCTGATATATTGGCCAAAATCTGGCGAAAATTTTCATAATGCACAAAATTGGGCTTTGTAACAGGAGAACATGCCGTCGAAAGAGATGGCACAAAGTAACATCTCCGGAGAGCAAATCAAAGAGCGAGAAGTGGCGCAGAAGTTTCCAGACTGTGACTGTTTAACGAAGAGACGCAGAATTTTCGAACGCATATTGAAATGCCTCCGCCTCTAATTTGCATCTTTAAGGATATGCCTTTGAAGCTGAAACTTAGTATACCTCTTTCCACTTAATGTTCCCCTGATATATTGGCCAAAATTTGGCAAAAATCTTCATAATGCACAAAATTGGGATTTGTAACAGGAGAACATTCTGTCGAAAGAGATGGCACAAAGTAACGTCTCCGGAGAGCAAATCAAAGAGCGAGAAGTGGCGCAGACGTTTCGAGACTGTGACTGTTTAACGAAGAGACGCAGAATTTTCGAACGCCGCTTGAAAGGCCTGCACATCTTATTTGCAACTTTAAGGCGATGCCTATGAATCTGAAATTTAGTATACCTCATTCCACTTCATGTTCTCCTGATATATTGGCCAAAATTTGTGCAAAAATTTTCATATTGCACAAAATTGGGCTTTGTAACAGGAGAACATGCCGTCGAAAGAGATGGCACAAAGTAACATCTCCGGAGAGCAAATCAAAGAGCAAGAAGTGGCGCAGATGTTTCCAGACTGTGACTGTTTAACGAAGAGACGCAGAATTTTCGAACGCATATTGAAATGCCTCCGCCTCTAATTTGCATCTTTAAGGATATGCCTTTGAAGCTGAAACTTAGTATACCTCTTTCCACTTCATGTTCCCCTGATATATTGGCCAAAATTTGGCAAAAATCTTCATAATGCACAAAATTGGGATTTGTAACAGGAGAACATTCTGTCGAAAGAGATGGCACAAAGTAACGTCTCCGGAGAGCAAATCAAAGAGCGAGAAGTGGCGCAGACGTTTCGAGACTGTGACTGTTTAACGAAGAGAAGCAGAATTTTCGAACGCCGCTTGAAAGGCCTGCACCTCTTACTTGCAATTTTAAGGCGATGCCTATGAATCTCAAATTTAGTATACCTCTTTCCACTTCATGTTCTCCTGATATATTGGCCAAAATTTGTGCAAAAATTTTCATATTGCACAAAATTGGGCTTTGTAACAGGAGAACATGCCGTCGAAAGAGATGGCACAAAGTAACGGCTCCGGAGAGCAAATCAAAGGTCAAGAAGTGGCGCAGATGTTTCCAGAATGTGACTGTTTAACGAAGAGGCGCAGAATTTTCGAACGCATCTTGAAAGGCCTCCGCCACTAATTTGCAACTTTAAGGATATGCCTTTGAAGCTGAAATTTAGTATAACTCTTTCCACTTCATGTTCTCCAGATATTTTGGCCAAAATTTGGCAAAAATTTTCATAATGCACAAAATTGGGCTTTGTAACAGGAGAACATGCCGTCGAAAGGGATGGCACAAAGTAACGGCTCCGGAGAGCAAATCAAAGAGCAAGAAGTGGCGCAGATGTTTCCAGACTGTGACTGTTTAATGAAGAGACGCAGAATTTTCGAACGCATCTTGAAAGGCCTCCGCCTCCAATTTGCAACTTTAAGGATATGCCTTTGAAGCTGAAATTTAGTATACCTCTTTCCACTTCATGTTCTCCTGATATATTAGCCAAAATTTGGCAAAAATCTTCATAATGCACAAAATTGGGCTTTGTAACAGGAGAACATTCTGTCGAAAGAGATGGCACAAAGTAACGTCTCCGGAGAGCAAATCAAAGAGCGAGAAGTGGCGCAGACGTTTCGAGACTGTGACTGTTTAACGAAGAGACGCAGAATTTTCGAACGCCGCTTGAAAGGCCTGCACCTATTACTTGCAACTTTAAGGCGATGCCTATGAATCTCAAATTTAGTATACCTCTTTCCACTTCATGTTCTCCTGATATATTGGCCAAAATATGTGCAAAAATTTTCATATTGTGCAAAATTGGGCTTTGTAACAGGAGAACATGCCGTCGAAAGAGATGGCACAAAGTAACGGCTCCGGAGAGCAAATCAAAGGTCAAGAAGTGGCGCAGATGTTTCCAGAATGTGACTGTTTAACGAAGAGACGCAGAATTTTCGAACGCCTCTTGAAAGGCCTCCGCCTCTAATTTGCAACTTTAAGCATATGCCTTTGAAGCTGAAATTTAGTATACCTCTTTCCACTTCATGTTCCCCTGATATATTGGCCAAAATCTGGCGAAAATTTTCAGAATGCACAAAATTGGGATTATAACAGGAGAACATTCTGTCGAAAGAGATGGTACAAAGCAACGTCTCCGGAGAGCAAATCAAAGAGCGAGAAGTGGCGCAGACGTTTCGAGACTGTGACTGTTTAACGAAGAGACGCAGAATTTTCGAACGCCGCTTGAAAGGCCTGCACCTCTAATTTGCAACTTTAAGCATATGCCTTTGAAGCTGAAATTTAGTATACCTCTTTCCACTTCATGTTCCCCTGATATATTGGCCAAAATCTGGCGAAAATTTTCAGAATGCACAAAATTGGGATTATAACAGGAGAACATTCTGTCGAAAGAGATGGTACAAAGCAACGTCTCCGGAGAGCAAATCAAAGAGCGAGAAGTGGCGCAGACGTTTCGAGACTGTGACTGTTTAACGAAGAGACGCAGAATTTTCGAACGCCGCTTGAAAGGCCTGCACCTCTTATTTGCAACTTTAAGGCGATGCCTATGAATCTCAAATTTAGTATACCTCTTTCCACTTCATGTTCCCCTGATATATTGGCCAAAATCTGGCGAAAATTTTCATAATGCACAAAATTGGGCTTTGTAACTGGAGAACATGCCGTCGAAAGAGATGGAACAAAGTAACGGCTCCGGAGAGCAAATCAAAGAGCAAGAAGTGCCGCAGAAGTTTCCAGACTGTGACTGTTTAATGAAGAGACGCAGAATTTTCGAACGCATCTTGAAAGGCCTCCGCCTACAATTTGCAACTTTAAGGATATGCCTTTGAAGCTGAAATTTAGTATACCTCTTTCCACTTCGTGTTATCCTGATATATTGGCCAAAATTTGTGCAAAAATTTTCATATTGCGCAAAATTGGGCTTTGTAACAGGAGAACATGCCGTCGAAAGAGATGGCACAAAGTAACGGCTCCGGAGAGCAAATCAAAGAGCAAGAAGTGGCGCAGATGTTTCCAGACTGTGACTGTTTAACGAAGAGACGCAGAATTTTCGAACGCATCTTGAAAGGCCTCCGCCTCTAATTTGCAACTTTAAGCATATGCCTTTGAAGCTGAAATTTAGTATACCTCTTTCCACTTCATGTTCCCCTGATATATTGGCCAAAATCTGGCGAAAATTTTCATAATGCACAAAATTGGGCTTTGTAACTGGAGAACATGCCATCGAAAGAGATGGCACAAAGTAACGGCTCCGGAGAGCAAATCAAAGAGCAAGAAGTGGCGCAGATGTTTCGAGGCAGTGACTGTTTAACAAAGAGACGCAGAATTTTCGAACGCATCTTGAAAGGCCTCCGCCTCTAATTTGCAACTTTAAGCATATGCCTTTGAAGCTGAAATTTAGTATACCTCTTTCCACTTCATGTTCCCCTGATATATTGGCCAAAATCTGGCGAAAATTTTCAGAATGCACAAAATTGGGATTATAACAGGAGAACATTCTGTCGAAAGAGATGGTACAAAGCAACGTCTCCGGAGAGCAAATCAAAGAGCGAGAAGTGGCGCAGACGTTTCGAGACTGTGACTGTTTAACGAAGAGACGCAGAATTTTCGAACGCCGCTTGAAAGGCCTGCACCTCTTATTTGCAACTTTAAGGCGATGCCTATGAATCTCAAATTTAGTATACCTCTTTCCACTTCATGTTCCCCTGATATATTGGCCAAAATCTGGCGAAAATTTTCATAATGCACAAAATTGGGCTTTGTAACTGGAGAACATGCCGTCGAAAGAGATGGAACAAAGTAACGGCTCCGGAGAGCAAATCAAAGAGCAAGAAGTGCCGCAGAAGTTTCCAGACTGTGACTGTTTAATGAAGAGACGCAGAATTTTCGAACGCATCTTGAAAGGCCTCCGCCTACAATTTGCAACTTTAAGGATATGCCTTTGAAGCTGAAATTTAGTATACCTCTTTCCACTTCGTGTTATCCTGATATATTGGCCAAAATTTGTGCTAAAATTTTCATATTGCGCAAAATTGGGCTTTGTAACAGGAGAACATGCCGTCGAAAGAGATGGCACAAAGTAACGGCTCCGGAGAGCAAATCAAAGAGCAAGAAGTGGCGCAGATGTTTCCAGACTGTGACTGTTTAACGAAGAGACGCAGAATTTTCGAACGCATCTTGAAAGGCCTCCGCCTCTAATTTGCAACTTTAAGCATATGCCTTTGAAGCTGAAACTTAGTATACCTCCTTCCACTTCATGTTCTCCTGATATATTGGCCCAAATCTGGCGAAAATTATCAGAATGCACAAAATTGGGCTTTGTAACAGGAGAACATGCCATCGAAAGAGATGGCACAAAGTAACGGCTCCGGAGAGCAAATCATAGAGCAAGAAGTGGCGCAGATGTTTCGAGGCAGTGACTGTTTAACGAAGAGACGCAGAATTTTCGAACGCATCTTGAAAGGCCTCCGCCTCTAATTTGCAACTTTAAGCATATGCCTTTGAAGCTGAAATTTAGTATACCTCTTTCCACTTCATGTTCCCCTGATATATTGGCCAAAATCTGGCGAAAATTTTCAGAATGCACAAAATTGGGATTATAACAGGAGAACATTCTGTCGAAAGAGATGGTACAAAGCAACGTCTCCGGAGAGCAAATCAAAGAGCGAGAAGTGGCGCAGACGTTTCGAGACTGTGACTGTTTAACGAAGAGACGCAGAATTTTCGAACGCCGCTTGAAAGGCCTGCACCTCTAATTTGCAACTTTAAGCATATGCCTTTGAAGCCTGAAATTTAGTATACCTCTTTCCACTTCATGTTCCCCTGATATATTGGCCAAAATCTGGCGAAAATTTTCAGAATGCACAAAATTGGGATTATAACAGGAGAACATTCTGTCGAAAGAGATGGTACAAAGCAATGTCTCCGGAGAGCAAATCAAAGAGCGAGAAGTGGCGCAGACGTTTCGAGACTGTGACTGTTTAACGAAGAGACGCAGAATTTTCGAACGCCGCTTGAAAGGCCTGCACCTCTTATTTGCAACTTTAAGGCGATGCCTATGAATCTCAAATTTAGTATACCTCTTTCCACTTCATGTTCCCCTGATATATTGGCCAAAATCTGGCGAAAATTTTCATAATGCACAAAATTGGGCTTTGTAACTGGAGAACATGCCGTCGAAAGAGATGGAACAAAGTAACGGCTCCGGAGAGCAAATCAAAGAGCAAGAAGTGCCGCAGAAGTTTCCAGACTGTGACTGTTTAATGAAGAGACGCAGAATTTTCGAACGCATCTTGAAAGGCCTCCGCCTACAATTTGCAACTTTAAGGATATGCCTTTGAAGCTGAAATTTAGTATACCTCTTTCCACTTCGTGTTATCCTGATATATTGGCCAAAATTTGTGCTAAAATTTTCATATTGCGCAAAATTGGGCTTTGTAACAGGAGAACATGCCGTCGAAAGAGATGGCACAAAGTAACGGCTCCGGAGAGCAAATCAAAGAGCAAGAAGTGGCGCAGATGTTTCCAGACTGTGACTGTTTAACGAAGAGACGCAGAATTTTCGAACGCATCTTGAAAGGCCTCCGCCTCTAATTTGCAACTTTAAGCATATGCCTTTGAAGCTGAAATTTAGTATACCTCTTTCCACTTCATGTTCCCCTGATATATTGGCCAAAATCTGGCGAAAATTTTCAGAATGCACAAAATTGGGATTGTAACAGGAGAACATTCTGTCGAAAGAGATGGAACAAAGCAACGTCTCCGGAGAGCAAATCAAAGAGCGAGAAGTGGCGCAGACGTTTCGAGACTGTGACTGTTTAACGAAGAGACGCAGAATTTTCGAACGCCGCTTGAAAGGCCTGCACCTCTTATTTGCAACTTTAAGGCGATGCCTATGAATCTGAAATTTAGTATACCTCATTCCACTTCATGTTCTCCTGATATATTGGCCAAAATTTGTGCAAAAATTTTCATATTGCACAAAATTGGGCTTTGTAACAGGAGAACATGCCGTCGAAAGAGATGGCACAAAGTAACGTCTCCGGAGAGCAAATCAAAGAGCAAGAAGTGGCGCAGAAGTTTCCAGACTGTGACTGTTTAATGAAGAGACGCAGAATTTTCGAACGCATCTTGAAAGGCCTCCGCCTCCAATTTGCAACTTTAAGGATATGCCTTTGAAGCTGAAATTTAGTATACCTCTTTCCACTTCATGTTCTCCTGATATATTGGCCAAAATCTGGCGAAAAATTTCAGAATGCACAAAATTGGGCTTTGTAACAGGAGAACAT
Organism: Andrena cerasifolii; assembly: GCF_050908995.1. Classification (NCBI taxonomy): domain Eukaryota; kingdom Metazoa; phylum Arthropoda; class Insecta; order Hymenoptera; family Andrenidae; genus Andrena; species Andrena cerasifolii. Next base: position 40,408 of record NW_027485359.1, read on the forward strand.
TCTGTCGAAAGAGATGGCACAAAGTAACGTCTCCGGAGAGCAAATCAAAGAGCGAGAAGTGGCGCAGACGTTTCCGGACTGTGAGTGTTTAACGAAGAGACGCAGAATTTTCGAACGCCGCTTGAAAGGCCTGCACCTCTTATTTGCAACTTTAAGGCGATGCCTTTGAAGCTGAAATTTAGTATACCTGTTTCCACTTCATGTTCACCTGATATATTGGCCAAAATCTGCCGAAAATTTTCAGAATGCAAAAAATTGGGCTTTGTAACAGGAGAACATGCCGTCGAAAGAGATGGCACAAAGTAACGTCTCCGGAGAGCAAATCAAAGAGCAAGAAGTGGCGCAGAAGTTTCCAGACTGTGACTGTTTAATGAAGAGACGCAGAATTTTCGAACGCCGCTTGAAAGGCCTGCACCTCTTATTTGCAACTTTAAGGCGATGCCTATGAAACTCAAATTTAGTATACCTCTTTCCACTTCATGTTCCCCTGATATATTGGCCAAAATCTGGCGAAAATTTTCATAATGCACAAAATTGGGCTTTGTAACTGGAGAACATGCCGTCGAAAGAGATGGAACAAAGTAACGGCTCCGGAGAGCAAATCAAAGAGCAAGAAGTGCCGCAGAAGTTTCCAGACTGTGACTGTTTAATGAAGAGACGCAGAATTTTCGAACGCATCTTGAAAGGCCTCCGCCTACAATTTGCAACTTTAAGGATATGCCTTTGAAGCTGAAGTTTAGTATACCTCTTTCCACTTCGTGTTATCCTGATATATTGGCCAAAATTATTGCAAAAATTTTCATATTGCGCAAAATTGGGCTTTGTAACAGGAGAACATGCCGTCGAAAGAGATGGCACAAAGTAA